>NW_028270186.1:49965566-50248167 GCF_037043375.1 Chiloscyllium plagiosum
CAGGCAGCATCCGAGTTTCAGACAAAAAATGACGCTTTGAGCAAAAGGCCTTCATCAGTAATAAGGCTTGGAGCCTCGAGGTTGGGGAGATAAATGGGTGGGGTGTGGTTTGGGAGAATTTAGCTGAGACAGCAATAGGTGGATGGAGGTGGGGATAAGAGTGTTAGTTCGGAGAAGAGGTTGGAGTGGATAGGTGGGAAGGAAGATAGACAGGTGGGACAGGTCAGTAGGACGGTGCCAAGCTGGAAGGTTGGAACTAGGGTAAGATGGGAGGTGAGGGGAAATGAGGAAACTGGTGAAATCCACATTGATGCCATGGGGTTAAGTGTCATGAGGCAGAAGATAAGACGTTCTTCCTCTGGGCGTCGTGTGGTGAGAGAGTGGCGGTGGAGGAGGCCCAGGACCTGCATGTCCTCGGGAGTGTGGCGGGGGGAGCTGATGTGTTCGGTCACGGGGCATTGGGGTTGATTGTTGCCGGTGTCCTGGAGATTTTCTCTGAAGTATTCTCCGAGAAGGTGGCCCCATTGTCGAGGAAACTGCTTCAGGAGCAACGGATGCAATAAATGGCAAGTGTGGAAGTGCAGGTGAATCTTTGATGGATGTGGAAGGCTTCTTTGGGTCAGTGGGCGGAGTTGGGGGTGAGTGGTCGCAGGTTTTACAATTCCTGTGGTGGCAGAGGAAGGTGCCGGGAGAGGAGGGTGGGTCATTTGAGGGTGTGGACTTGACTAGGTAGTCATGGAAGGAATGGTCTTTGCGGAACGTGGATAGGGGTAGGGAGTGAAAAATATCCCTGGAGGTCAATGTTACTGATTTTTTTTTAGAACCCCACTAACTCCCACTGTCTGAATTTCAACTCCACCCGTCGCACCTCCAACACCAATGTTATCCTGTGTTCCCAACTCCTCCGCCTCTGCCGCATCTTCTCCAAGAGGACCAGTTCCACAACAGAACACAGCAGATGGCCTTCTTCTTTAAAGAACGGAAATTTCCCTCCGATGTGGTTTAAGATGCCCTCTAACGCATTTCATCCATGTTCTGCACGTCCACCCATGAACCCCATTTCTCCAAACACAACAAGGACAGATCAAGGACAGAGGAAAGTTCTCAACTTCCATTCCACCAACCTTAACAAAAATCACATCATCCACCGACATTTTCGCTACCTCTAAATTGACCCAAACACCAGGGATATATTTCCCTCCTCAAACCCATTAATTTTCCTCAAAGACCATTCTCTCCGCGACTACCTAGTCACGTCCATGCCCTCAAATGGCCCGCCAATCCCTCCCAGCACCTTCCTTTGCCACCGCAGGAGTTGCAAAACCTGCACCCTCATCGTACCCCTCACATCTATCCAAGGCTCCAGTGGAGCCTTCTATATCCATCAAACGTTCACCTATACTTCCACAGATGTCATTTGTTGTATCTGCTCTTCCAGATGCGGTCACCTCTAAATTGGGGAGACCAGATATCTTCTGACAGAGCACTTCAGAGAACATCTCCAGGATACCTGTAAGAATCAACTCCACTGACCTATGGCCAAACATTTCAACTTCGCCTCCCACTCTCCTGAGGAAATGCAGGTCCTGAGCCACCTCCATCGACACTCCCTCACTACCCAACGCCTAGAGGAAGAACGCCTCATCTTCTTCCTCGGGACCCTTGAACCCCATGACATCAATGTGGATTTCATCAGTTTCCTCATTACCACTCTCTCATCTTACCCCAGTTCTAACCTTCCAGCTCAGCACTGTCCTCCTGACCTGTCCAACCTGTGTATTTTCATTCCCACCTATCCATTCCACCTTCCTCTCTGACATATCACCGTCAACCCCCACCTCTATCAACCTACTGCACTCTCAGCGACCTTCTCCCCAGACCCACGACCTCCCATTTATCTCTCCACCCATAGGCTGCCTATCTCATTCCTGATGAAGGGCTTTTGCCCGAAACATTGATTTTTCCTCAAATGCTGACGGACTTGCTGTGCTTCTCCAGCACCACTTTCATCTGGAAGGGAATACGTTGATTGAGAGGGATTTTAGATTTTTCTGTTGTTGACCACAGACTGTTGCAGCTAGTAGAACTTTAGCAAACACCAGTTTAGGGAATAGCTATAGGCCTGAGCACAAGTCTGATCACTGCATTAATCAACATTTATAAAGTTTTTAGGTTAAAGATGGAGGGCTGTAGTATGCAACTTTGCCCATCAAGACTGATTCACCACTCAATGAGTTTATCATTGATTTCTTTCAAAGTCAGGCTGCTATTGGCCTTGGAGGGGAACTTGCAAATGGTGACGTTTCGTTCCATGTTCCAACCTTGTCCTATTAGTCAGTACAGCTGTTCAGATTTGAAGGTTCGGTCAAAAATTCTCGGATGACTTACTCCAGTGCGTCGTGTAGTTGGTGCACTCTGCTGCTATTGTGCCTTAACGGTGAAGGGAATAAATATTAAGGTATTGAATCGGGTACAATCAAGTGACTGCATTGTCGTGGATGGTGTCCAGTTCCTTAAGTGTTGAAGAAGTCACACCCATCTCAGCAAATGGAGAGAGTTCTGTTCCACATCTCATTTGTACCTTGCAAACGATGTAGGATTCACGGAGCAATGTGTTGAGTTTACAATCTACCAACGGACATGTTTTTGTTGCTGGAAATGTTTCTATAGCCGGTCTCAATCCTTTTTTCCCAAATTCTAGCTCCGTGGACGAGGGGAACTAGGTTACAGTAAAGCCATTGAATGCCAATGGAATATGATTAGGTTTTCATTTGTCAGATTTATAATTACTCTATTTCTTTGTTGTGTGCACCAATCTGATTCCAATCGCTAGCTGATTTCAAGTTCCAATTCTCGTTTGTGCTTGAAATTTCAACCGTTGCCTCACATAAATTTCTCCAACTGCCTTATTAATATGTAAGGACGGTATGAGGGACAGCAGAGATTTACAAACATGGTGCCAACCTTGTATAAAATGGAGCTCTATAATCACATAATAACAATTATAAACGTTCAATATTCGTGGGATCTTGACAGGGTAGATACGGTCAGGTGGTTTGCCCTCTGGTATTAGGAGAGCTCCAGAGGACATGAACTCAGACTTAGATATTGCCTATTTAATTCAGAAATAAGGAGGAATTTCTTTGCTCAGGGCCCAGTGATTCTGTGGAACTCTTTCCCCAAACTGTTTTTGAGGCTGATTTGTTGTGCATTTTCAAACGGTGCCAGACAGATATTTAACCAGAAAGTCGATGCAGCATTATCGAGGTTAGGCAGGAGAATGGAGGTGAAGATTATCAGATCAGCCATGAGTTCGTTGAATGGCGGAAAAGATTCGATGGGCTGAATGGCCGACTCCCAATCCTATATCATTTGATGTAACGCCTTATTTTATGGATAAGTTTAGAATTCTGAGGGGATGGGATGAAGTGATAGAAAAGGTTTCTCAAACTGATCAGACAGATCAGGAACTAGGCTCATAAACTGATGAACATGAAATGTGCTGTGGCTTGGAGGCATAAATGGCACGGGGCACACCGCAGATGGGTATGTGCAGACGCTGTGATTGCTAAAGAAAATTCGTGGATCTTATGTGGTTGCCAAATTGGTGACCACGCTGGATGATTGATCGCGGTATGATTCACACAACAAAAGATTGTGGAAGAATGAATGATTCGTTTCATTGTAAAAGTTTTCTGCAGTTCCAATTCAATTGACTGTTTAAAATACTGATCAGAACTTTGTGTGGAATGTTTCATTAAAATTCACAATCCCACTGGATAAACTATTGCACCCGATCTCTCCTTATTTGTTTCACTTTCATTCGATGTAAAATCATAGAAAGTCAAGATGGAATGAAAGGAGGAAAGAAACGTTACACTCCTTTACATTATCCCAATCTAACTTACAACAGAATCAAATTGCTTTATTTCGACATCGATTTATCACAAATCTCCAGTCCAATGAAGGGCAAGAGCAAGAATCTCCATCCAATGTACATTAAAGATGCGAGGCACAATGAGAAACCACAGCTGTGTTTGATAGAAGTAACAGCCAGAGTCGGATTCAAATCCACACATGCACAATGGAAGAGCAACCCATCGCCTTCACCTCTGGGCCACTTCAGCCCATGGCAAAGGCGCTCACATGTGACCACATCAAGATTACGTATGGTGCACCGAGAAGATAAGAAATTCCCTGAGCGGAATCGAATCCACACCATTATGTTTCTGCTTTCAGCGGAATAGTAATACCAGCAAAATCCAAGGAATTGACCTTGTCCTTGGAAGGAATACCTTGTCCTTGATTCATTCCGAGTCGGAACTGTCTCAGAATGAACCAGCAAACATGAAATTCCCGTCACATTCACACACACATTTAGTCTTGACGCATACTTTCTTCAGAGAGTTTCTCTGACACGTGAAGAAGTATATATGGACAGAGAAGTGAAGGTGATGTTTTAGTTCGATGGGCTTTCTCATATGGTTGAACCTGAACTGGATAAAATTCCCAGAAATGCAGTGTTGTTCGTTTCATTTTATTAATTTTGCTGCAACTTCACTCTGTTCATTGCAATGATCGGAAGTGAATTGGATTTATGTGATTGGAACGTTTAATGTTGCATTCAATTTTGATCCGAGTTTATTTCAGCTTAAAGAAAATACTTATGAGATAAACAGAAGGTTAAACTACAAAACAAGATGCCAGTTTTGAGTCTCAGTTACTTTGGCAGATTTCATTGGGTATCAAATGAACCCAATATCATGGTGATTGTCCTCCCATCTTTAAACCATGGGATTAAAGCAGGAAATCGATCTCTGAGAGACGGGTCACTTCCTGTTCATTATGGAATAGCTTTCCTTGACAATATGCAAAATCTGCTCAGTTCCATTTATAATGCTTCATTTGAAATATGAATAGAAATCTTTCAAAACTCTGAGGTTTTTTTGCTGAATCTTACTCAGCTGCATACGTTTCCGATATTTCTTTGCATCTGAAGTCATCCAAATTCGACATTGTTTCTTCGCATCTTCTACCCCCCCCCCCCCCCCCCCCACCCCCGCGCTCCAACCACACACCACTTTTACACTTTTACCTGGCCACAGGCTGTCTCTCTCCTGGTGAAACACACTGCTTGTGTGACTCTAAATGTGCCTTTCCAAATGTTTTGGAACCGGATTCTCTGAGTGACAGAAATTCTGCTCCCATCATTTCTTTGTCCTATCGATGGTTTTGAATACCTGACGTTCAGAAATATACGAACTTGAATGAGTGAATTTACCACTTATTTACTCTCTCCAAACCTCAAATACTCCGGAAAACTTCCATTCGGTTTTACTTGGTTCACTTTCAAATTTTCCAACACACAAATAAATAAACTTTCATCCCCACTAAACGCCGTCAGCATTGTCTCTAATGTCTTAGCAGCCCAAGAAACGCTGGCAGTGTCTTCGCTGATAGAATCTCAGATTCCCAAGAATGCAGAAAGTACAGTTCAGCCAATCGAGTCTGTAGGGACATTCTGAACAGCACCTCAACCAGACCGAGCTCCCTTCTCTATCCCCGTAGGCGTCCGACTTGTGATTTCAAATAAACCTTTTGGAATAAAACCTGGCATCATGTGACTGCTGACCTTATCACTGCATTACCCATGGCTAATTCACTTAACATACTGAATTCAATCCGTGGACACATCAGCATAATTTAACATGGCCAATCCACCTAATCTACAGATTTAACAGCAGTGCGAACCACTGAGCAAATGTACCATCACATTGAAAACGATCTGTATCATGTGTAATGGCTTTACACACTGGTAACTCCGCCTCGTGAAAGCAAGCTGCGCCCACCAACCTGATTTCAATGCATCCAAACGCGGTTCTACGCTGTCCAACCTCATTAGTGCTGCTGGGAATATTTCTGCACTCAGATCTGAATGGGTTTGCTCTGTTTTCTTCCTCAGATTCCTGCTTTAAATAAACACATCAGTCACGAACAACTCTATATAATGGTTTTCATTCCAACACAAACACAATGTGCAGTTTGCAGAAGTTACATGTTTGCACTTTCACTGACATTCTCTCTCCCCAGGAGCTGCAGTCCTTCTCCAGCTGATTCAGACAGCACTGTCCTTCCTGTGACATATCCAATCGAGAATGGAAGGCCAAGCATTAATAACCTCAGTGGGGAACAGAGCGACAGGTTTAAAACCTTTACCATTCCCTCAGTGGAGAATTGAGCCCTGTGACAGGCGGGGGCACTAACCACGATACTGTGGTGGAGGACAACATCGAAGGAAGCCCTTCAGCCTGTTGTGGCCGCACTTGTCCAACGCAACTGCTTAACGACCTGAATCAAGTTTTCCATTGTTTAGCCCATAGTCTTATATGTTTTGGCATCGCAAATTAACATCTCAATTTTTTTAAGGTAAGAACGATTCCCGCCTCTCTGACCCTTTCCGCATATCTACTCTAACCTTTCTACCTTTTTTCGAAATCTCTTGGCCCCAGTGTTCGATCTCTCCATCAATAAGAAACGCTTCTTTCAGCCTATCCTATCCATATCCCTCAGCATTTTGTACATCTCAGTCATGTCTTCTCCAATCTCCTCTGCTCAGTGACAAACTACCCCAGTCCGTCAAATCTCTCCTCATAACTGAAACTCTTCAGCCCAGACAATATCCCAGTGAATCTCTACTGCAACGTTCCCAGTGCGATCACATCCATGGTGTACTGTGAATTGCAGAACTGCACACAGTAATCTAGCTATAGCCGAATGAACTTTTTTTCTATTCTATTACAGTATGAGGGCGTCGCTGGTTCGGCAGTATTTATTGCTATCCCTAATTGCACAGCGGGCAGTTGAGACTAAACCATATTGTAGTGAGTCTGAAGTCACATGGAGGCCCGAGCAGGTAAGAATGGCAGTTTCATTCCTTAAAGGACGTCAAATGGTTTTGATTTTTCAACAATTGAACATGGATACATAGGTGTTATTAGATTCGTAATTCCAGATATTTACTGAATCCCAATTCTAGCACCTAGCATGGTCGGAGTCAATCCCGGGACCCTGACGTCTGAATTAACAGTTCAGTGGTTAGTGGTAATAGCGCTCGGCCATTGCAGAAAAGCAGTGAAACTGATCTTATCCAATGAAGTCGCTTTTCCCCGATACTGTCCTGTGCCATTTTCCTGAGCTTGACCACCCCCCCACTCCTCCAATAATCCCTGGTCCATGTCGGTAAAAGCTGCTACATGAGTATTGATCTCACAACAGTGGTAACCAAATGGATCAAATGGTCTGCAGGTCCCGATGGTGGGGCTGGGGCACGTTCACCCAGCAACAATGACCGCAGCCACACAGACTGATCGGTATCAATGTGAGAGTCAGTGTTAGATTCTGCAATGCCTTAGTGAAATAGGAAATGATGAAAGAGCAGCGCTCCGAAAGCTAGTGCTTCAATTAAACCAGTAAGACCATAACTTGGTGTTGGGTGATATTTAACTTTGTACTCCATAGTCCAACGCCGGCATCTCTAAATTAATGAAATGGGGTGTGGGACGGAAAGTTCGGTTAGTGGTCGGAGGAGGAAAGAAATCTCTGAGAACGGGTGGATTTGAATTCTGACATATGAAGCACAGAGATGTGACCGAGCAGAGCTTGAAGGAAAAAAAAATCACCTTGGAGAAAATCACCACGTTAAAACAACTGATTCCTTTGTGTTTCACAAAAGCCTGGGACACATAGAGCAATTACTGTCGTGACTCGGATTCAAACCGAGGTTGCTGCGGCCACAACACAGAGTACTAATTACTATAAAATCACGGCACCCACCGATGGACACACTAACCACTAGCAATAAGTGAGTATCATTAGAAATGCTAGGCAGAGCACCAAATGCAAAGTATCAGTGCTTAGCGAACAGTGGCAGATATATGGGAACTCAGAATGGGCTGACCGTTTAACATCGGTGCCCACAGAGGCTGTGGTGATTCCATCGTTAATGTACTGAAGGCTGAGATAAATAGATTTCTCCAAAGCATTAAAGACTCCGGGGACATTGCAGCTCTTGTTACCTGCACAACCACCAATATCATTTATGGTTACCGTTGCTCCCGGTGCGGTCTCCTCTACATTGGGGAGACTGGACACCTCCTAGCAGAGCGCTTTAGGGAACATCTCTGGGACACCCGCACCAATCAACCACACCGCCCTGTGGACCAACATTTCAACTCCCCCTCCCACTCTGCCGAGGACATGGAGGTCCTGGGCCTCCTTCACCGTCGCTCACTCGCCACCAGACGCCTGGAGGAAGAACGCCTCATCTTCCGCCTCCGAACACTTCAACCCCAGAGCATCAACGTTGACTTCAACAGTTTCCTCATCTCCCCTTCCCCCACCCCACCCCAGTTCCAAACTTCCAGCTCAGCACTGTCCCCATGCCTTGCCCTGACTTGTCCTACCTGCTTATCTTCTTTTCCACCTATCCACTTCAACCTCTCCCCCGACCTATCACCTTCATCCCCTCCCCCACTCAAATATTGTACTCTATGCGACTTTCCCCACCCCCACCCTCCTCTCACCTATCTCTCCACCCTTCAGGCTCTCTGCCTTTATTCCTGATGAAGAGCTTTTGCCCGAAACGTCGATGTTACTGCTACTCGGATGTTGCCTGAGCTGCTGTGCTCTTCCAGCACCACTGATCCAGAATCTGGTTTCCAGCATCTGCAGTCATTGTTTTTACCAAGCTTTTGTTGAAATGTATGCTTCAATAGCAATGCAGTTTAACATCGGCTACTTCACGAGTTTCCCCCAGAAGGCAGTAACCACTGCTGCCACATAGTCCCAGTTCCTAGCCCCAGAATCAGAGGAACTGAGTGGCGCAGTCGCGAAGATCCAACTTGAAATCGAGATGGGAATGAGGTCGCAGAGATACTCGAGGGCTCAAGTGACACAACCGGAGAATGCACGATATTTCTATGATGGTTTAGAGGCGCAAGCAATTCCGAGGTTGGGAGTGCTCCTGGTCAAAGGCGGGGCAGAAGGGAAAATGTGTTCCCGTTTATAATAACAGCAATCTACAGTGCATCTTGCTGAGACAGCTGAGTGCCACAACTGTAGCGTGGGCAGCTGGTTTGAAGTTTAATTTTGCCTCACTATCACCCAGTTCCCTGGAAGGAATTGCTTTTACCATTTTTATTTCCAATTGTTTGATATCTCCCTGCAGTCTGCGGCTTTCTTCCTCATGGTTAATTGCATGACTAACTGTTGTATGATAAGCACACTGCTAAATCACGGCCACTACAAGTCAATATGAATCATTGATCTATATGGGAAAACAGTGGGACTCACAGCAGGCATGCTTCGTAGGTTTGCAGGCGACACCAGAATTGTAGACAGTGAGGAAGATTATCTAAGTTTCAAACGGATCCTAATTCAATGAGTCGTTGGACTTAAAAATGTAACGTGGAGTTCAATCTGAATAAATGGCAGGTATTGCATTTTGGTATAACAAAAAGAATATGGCTTTGCGTATGTTGGAGAACACGGAAGCTCGGTGTGCAGGTACATAATTCCTTATAGTTTGCATTACCTACAGAAAAGGTGGTTCAAAGGTATTTGACACACTTCCCTTCATTGCTCAGTCCTTTGTGTATACTAGTTGGGACGTTATGTTGAAATTTTGCAGGACATTGATGAGGCCTCTTCTGGAATATTATGTCCAGTTCCGGTCACCCAGTTGTAGGAATGATATTATTTAGCTGGAGCAGGTTCAGAAAACGTATACAGGCATGTTGCTCTGTGTTGCAGGTTTGAGTTATAATGAAAGGCTGAATAGGCTGAGACTATTTTCAGATTCGAGATTGGGGTGCTGGAAAACCACATCAGGTAAGACAGAATCCGAGGAGCAGGAGAATCATTCTTTTTCGCGCAAGTGTCGTTCATCAGGCTCTTCCCAGAAACGTCGATTCTCCTGCTCCTCAGATACTGCCTGACCTGCTGTGCTTTCCCAGCACAACACTCTCGACTCTGATGTCTCATTTGCAGCTCTCACTTTCTCCGAGTTGAGAGTGTTTTCACTCTAGGTTAGGGGTTTGAGCGGCGACCTGACAGAAGTTTATAAATTATTGAGAGGTAAGTTGGAGTTAACGATAGATGCCTTTTCCCAGGATGGGGATTTCAAGGCGAGAGGGCATATGTTTAAGATGAAAAGAGAGATTTTTTTTTAAAAAAAGACATGTGAGGCTTTTTTAGGGAAGGTGTTTTACGTGTGCAATTAACTTGCTGAGGAAGTGATGAATGAGGGTACCTTTGCAACAATTAAGAACAATTGATTCCAAACTCGAATGGGAAAGTGGGATTTTTAAACTAAATTTATTCATGCCTAGTACATCAGTTATTTCCCAGAGGACATTTAAGAGTCAACCACGATATTATCCATCTGGAGTCTCCTGTGGGACAGAGCAGATGAATATGAGAGTTTGCTTCCCGAACTGGCATGAGTGAATCAGATGGGACTTTCCACACAACTGATTCAGGTCATCACGAGACTCTTCAATTCCAGGTGCGTATTGAATTCAAACTCCACTATCTGTCATACCAGGCCCTGAACCCTTTGTCCCCAAAATATTACCAGGTTTTTTTTTTATTAACAACACAGTAATAAAACTACAACGGCATTATAACCACTCAACGGATACAGGAGGAGACAGATGGGACAAGGTTAGTTTGGCAGTATGCTCAGCATGGATTGGTTGGACTGACGGGCCTGTTTTCATGCTGTATAACTCTATGATTGACGCTATGGAACAAATAGCTGGTTGGGATTAACAGCAGCACTGACAGCATAATCGAACACCTGATGGGATATATAATCCTGCTGGAGGCTCCGGAGGTTGTTTTGCTTAGAGATCCCTTCCCACACACGGGACTGGTGAATGGTCTCTCCCCAGTGTTACTGATTAAATGAGTTTCCATTTCTGTAGTTAATTGAATCCCTTCCAGCAGTTCCCACATTGCTCTGCTTTCTCTGTGGTATCAGCGTTCTTTTTTCTACCCAGGGTGAACGATCCTTTCAAATTGTGTCCACACAGATACAAATCCCGTTTTCCATGTTGTGAATATGTTTTCATTGTTTCTCATTCACCCACAGGGTGTGAGTATGACTGGTCAGGACAACATTTATTCTTCGCCCCTCGTTCATTGCTATCTGGCTGCACCACAAACCCGGGTGCCATCCCAGCCTTGGGTAACTGTCTGTGGGCACTCTGCACATTCTCTCTGTGTTTGTGTTTTTATTTCTCCCTCGAACCAAAGATGTGCCAGTTTCAGGTATCAACAATGGAAAATGCAGGCTTATGGGATAGGGAAGACCGTGGGGTCTGGTGTGATGCGCTTCGGATGGACGTGTGGACTGGACGGGCCGATTAGACTGCTTCCCCACACAGAGGAGATTCTTGAATTAAGGGTCAGCTCATGTTTTTTCTGGTCCTGGAGTCTCTCGTAGGCAGGACTGGGTGAAGATGGTAGAATCCCCTGCATAAGAGACATGAATGAATGGGATTGCAGGAAATTAAAGTCAGGATCTCTGTTCCTGAGGTCAGGCTTGCATTTCAGGTTTTATTCGTGGAACTTAAACATCACCCTTTCCGTGTTCCAATCGCCAAGGATGACAAGTTTAAAATATCACCCCAATACCACATTCTCCATTTTGAAATCTTGCCTGTGTGGAAGAAACCGATACTGAGCTGATGAGAGCACATGTAGCTGCCACCGCCAGTGTCGGAAAAACAGATCCAAATAGCAAAATCATCTTTTAAACCCACCACTGCAAAGTTAAGGGCTCAACACGCTACAGTTGTGCCACTCAGCTGTCTTAGAAAGATGCACCGGAAATCGCTATGATAGTATAAACGGGGACAACCATTCACTTGAGCAGGACCACACTCAATCTCGGAATTCCTTGCGCCTCTATACCATCCTAGAAGGACAGCACGCTCACCTGTTGCATCACTGGAGCCAGAGAGTAACTCTGCGCACTCATTCCCATCCCAATTTCCGGTCGGATCTGGGCGGCTGTGCCGATGTTAAGCTAAAATGCTCTTGAAGAATACATTTCAACAATATCTTGTACTGTCTCCGAGACTTTGATGTTTTGTCGAAATCGATCAATCTCATTTTTCAACATTCTCATTCAAGGGATCTCCACAGCCTCTGAGGACATCGAACTGAAAGATTCAGCTCATTCTCAGTTCCCACATGTCTGTCACTGTTTGCTGAGTACTGATAATGTACACTTGTTGTTCTTCCGAATATTTCCTCTGCAAGCATCCAGTTCTGTTGTTGCTGTGATCGTGGTTGTCGGTATTTTGCATTGTGACCACAGCAACCTCGATTTGAAACCAAATCACGGCACTAAGTGTTCCCTCCGTTGTTCTTTTTGTGACACATGCTCAGAAATTAATTGTTTTACCTTCAAATTCCGCTCTCTTACATCTCTGCATTTCATATATCAGGATTCAAAAAGACCCGTTGTCGGAGATTCGTCTCCTTCCCACGATCATTAAACCTCCTTTCCATCCCTCCCCCCCCCATTTCTCTGAGGCAATGCACAATCTATCACTCTCTTTCACATTGATGTTGTTTTGTCTGTGCTGCTGCTGCGGTCACTGTTGTTGCGTGAAGGTGCCCCAATCCCACCAGCGGGACGCCCAAACAAGTCGATCCATTTGAATACCGCGGTTGCGAAATCAACCCCCATGTAGCAGCTTATGCTGACATAGGCCAGAGACAATTGGAGGCTCATGCTCATGAAAAGGACGCAGGGCAGCTTTGGGGAAAAGATATTTTATTCATAAAGATCATCTTTTGTGGTTTCTGCGATGGTCTTGTGTCAATTTCATAGTACTGATAATCCAGAGACCGAGCTAATAGTCTGGGTACTCGGGCTTGAATCCCATCATGTTAAGATTTTAAAATTTGATTCATCAAACATCTGCAATGAAGAATCTATTGACTACTATAGATCCATTGACAATTGTTGAAAAAAAATCTGTTTCAAAGATGGCATTTTGCGGTGGAATCGGCTATCCTTTCTTGATCTGGCCTGCATGTGATTTCAGACTCATAGCAGTATGGTTGAGTCTCAACTGCCCTCTGGGCAATTCGGAATGGGTAATAAATTCTGCCTAGCCATAATCGCCCTCATACTAATACAGAAATTTTAAAACAAATGCTCATAAGGTTCAAGCAAAAGTTTTGTGTGCAGTTTTGCCAGTCACATTATCGCAGGCATGTGATCACACTGAGAAAATTGCAGGAGATATTTACCGGGATACTGTTTAGGCCGAAGAGTTTCAGTTGTGAAGAAAGACAGGACAGAGTGGACTGTTTGTCGCAGTGCAAAGGAGATGGAGAGAAGACATGATTGAGTTAGGGTATGGACAGGGATGACTGAACGAGTTTCCCACTGATGGAGAGATCGATCAGTAGGGGCCACCGATTTAAGGAGAAAGGCAGAATGGTTTGAGAAGATGTGCGGAAAAGCTTTATCAGCCAGCTGCGGGATTGGAATTTGGAATACACTGCCTGCATTGTTCAGAGCTGCAGAAACCTTTACGACTTGAATAAATATTCAGATGTGAACTTGTGATGCCAAGATATATTAGGCTGTGGGATAAACATTGGGAAATGGGATTCAGTTCATTAAGCAGTTGTTTTTGACAAGTGCGGCCACAATTGGCTGAAGGACCTCCTTTGACACACTTGTCTTCGGTAATGTCCCCGCCTGTCACAGGGCTCAATTCTACGCTGGGGACAGTGTAAATATTTTAAAACTGTCGCCCCGTTCCCAAGTGCGAGTATTGATACTTGTCCTTCCATTCTCGATGAGGCATGTCACAGGAAGGACAGTGCTGCCTGTACCAAGGTGGGGAAGGGTTGCAGCTGCATGGAGGCAGAGTTTTAGTGAAAGTGCAAATATGTGACTTCTGCAAACTGCATCTTGTGTTGGAATGAAAACTATTTGACAGAGTTTTTTTTTCCGGATTGAAATGTCTACTGGAAGCAGGAAGCTGAGGAAGAAACAGGGTAAAAGTATCCAAAAATGATTGCAGAAACATATCCCGCAGCACGAACTGCTGTTCGGTCTGAGGCTTAGTTTGATTGGCCAAGTTAAATTGCCCTCTTGTGTCCAGGGAGAGAATTAAGTACGTTAAGTGAATTAGCCATGGGTAACTCGGGGACAAGGTCAGAATTCAGAGGACGCCAGTTTATCGTCCAACAGGTTTATTTGACATCATATAGGGGAGGGATGCCCCTTCTTCAGGTGAAATATAAGGGAATAGGGCGGGGAGATAGGTCTGGGTGAGATGCTCTTCAGAAAGTGGAAACTGGATCGATTGACTGAAATGCTCTTTCTGCACTGTAAGTATCTATGATTCTATCGGAGAGGATAATGACGATGTTTACTGGGATGTAAAGCCATAACAGACGATGCTGACGGGGTTTACTAAGGATGAGATTTTATTCACTTGTTTTCTTGGAAAATTTAGAACAGTTATCCCTGAACCAAGGAAGACTTATTGGGGTTTTTTCACGTTATGAAATGTTTGGACAGAGTAAATAGGTGGAAAATTTCCTCTTTCAAGTAAGTAAAAATCTTAACATCAGGCATTCAAAACCTTTAATAAAACTTTGAAGGACTAAGAAATGATGAGAGCAGAATCGCTGTCACTTTGAAGCTGTTTTTCAAAGCATTTGGAAAGGCACATTTGGTGACACACAAGGAATACATTTCACAAGGAGAGACAGTGTGTAGCTAGGTAAAGGAGTATGGGTGGGGTTTAGTTGGTTGGAAGCCACGGGGGAAATAATGTCCAAGCTGGTTGACTTTAAATGTAAAGACATTTCGTGAACGTGTGCACCTGAATTCGATTCGGTTCCAAAACTCTGGATTTTGAAAGATTTGTCATAATATTCCACCAAAAGCATTATAAATGGCCCAGCGGCTCAGTGGTTAGCCCTGTTGCCTCACGGCACCACCGTCCCAGGTTCGATTTGAGCCTCAGGTGGGGTTTGCACATTCCTCCTGTGGGTTTGCTCCGGTTTCCTCCCACCGTCTAAGATGTGAGTCCGCCCCAACATTCAACGAACTCATGGTTGATCGGATAGTTTTCAACTTCTTTCTGCTCACTTACCTCGATAAATTTTCATCATCTTTCTGATTAACTATCTGACACAGCCTGAAAGTATCCAACACCTCAAACTCAACAGTGGTTGTGGCAAAAACGGCACAGACTCTCTGGCCCCTGAGCAAAGAAATTACTCCTCATTTCTGAATTAAATGGGCAATATCTAATTCTGAGATTATGTCATCTGTGCTCTCCTCACAGCATAGGCAAGCCACCTGCCTGTATCTCCCCTGTCAAGACCCATGAATATTGAATGTTTATAATTGTTATTGTGTGATTATAGAGTTCCCCTCCACCTCCCCTGTCTGAAGCAGAATAATCCCAGTCTAACCAATCGTGCAACGAAGCTCCATTTTATACAGAGTTAGCAACACGTTAGTAAATCTCTGCTGTCCTTCACAGCGTCCTTACATATTTTGAAGACAGGTGGAGAAATTTTGGCGAGGAAACGGGTTGAAAGTTCAGGCGCAGACGGGAATTGGAACTTAAAATCTGAAAGCGATTGGAATCAGATTGATCCACAGAAGGACCAAATGCAGAAATGATAAATCTGACAAATGAGAGTCTAATCATATCGATTGACATTCAATGGCTTCATTGTAACTGAATTCCTCTGTGTAATCGTCATGGGAGCTAGTATTTAGGAGAACTGCAACCTGACCGCCCGTACAAAGAAGTTGACGACAAAAGCATCTCCGTTGGTCGACTTTGTTTGATTATTAACTCGACTCTTGTCTCAGTGAAGCCTTCATCGTCCACAACGCACAAACTAGATGTTTAACAGAACTCTCCATTTGCCTAGGTTGGTGCAGCTTCGATTCCACTGAAGAAACTGGACACCCTCCCCGACAATGCAGTCACATAACGTACATTGTTCAACACCCGAATATTTATCCCCTTAACTGCTAAGGCACAATTGCAGCAGAGTGCACCACCTAGAAGATTCACTGGAGTAAGTCATCCAGGCTTTGTTGACAGAACATTCAAAGCTCAAAATCTGTACGGACAATAAGGACAAGGATGAAGATGCCTGAAATGTCACCATTTACAAATTACCCTCCAAGACACATACCAGCATGACTTGGAGAGGAATCAGTGGTAAATTCATTGAGTGGTGAAGCGGTCTTGATGGGCAAAGAACTATACTTCAGCCCTCCATCTTTCATCGTACAATTTTTAAAAATGCTGATTATTGCACTTACCAGACTTCTGATCATTTCTTCAGTTGCTTCCTAAACTGGCGGTTGCTAAAGATCGAATATCATCCTCAGCCTGCGGTCAACAATAGCAAATATCCAAAAACCCTCTTGAACAACTGATCTCCCTGTCCAACAATCTTCAGAGATCTCTGAATGTCCACTCCAAGATCTCTTTGTTCCTGTACACCACTCAGAATCCCCAATGTTATTGTTTCAACCCCCCAAATGCATTACCACTTATTGGTCTGGATTCAATTCCATTCGCCTTTTTTCCCTTTCACCTCATTGATACATCCCTGTGATCCCTGATATTATTAATCACAGTCAACTACACGAACAATTGTTGCATCGTCTATAAACTTCTACGACAACTAAGATTGAATTATTGATCTACATCAGGAAACAGTGGTAGTCCACTGGAAAAAGGCATCCAAACATGGTTCATTGCTGGATGAGATGAAAACCTGCAATAACAACAGAATCGGACCCTTGCTATCATTTGTAAATCTAATGGCAACTCTGCAGGTTGGTCTCGTGACTGATTCCTTCTCAAATATGGGAGTGGTGAATGACCTGTCCACATTGTGACTGAGCAAGTGAGTTTACATTTCAGCGGGTAATTTAATCCGTTCCTACAGACCCCGCCCCCATAGACCTTACTTCATGGCAGCGAGGGTATCCTTTTGTCTATTTAGTTTGGATAATCGGTTGAATTTGAGTCCACGCTGAGACGACTCCGATTTTTTCCCCGTCATCCATGTATCTTTTTTATACTTCCTTATTCTCCCAAGGAGTGTGGCTATCATAGTCTGAACAGCATTTGTTGTTCATCCTTAACTCTCCTTGAACTGAGTCAGAGGGAATTTATGGGTGAACCGTACTATTGTGGGTCTGGAGTTATATGTTGGCAGGTCTCGTTAAGGACGGCAGATTTCCCTTTTGAAGGGACATGAATGAATGGGTTTCCAGCAAATTAGAACGTTTAGTCACTCTTCCTCTGAGCGGGTTTATATTCCAGATTTTATTCCTCAAATCTAATTACCAGCAGCTGCCATGCTCCAGTCTCCAAGGGTTGCTGGCCCAAATATCGCCATTGCATTTGCAGATGACACGAAGATTGTTGGAGTTACAGACAGCATAGCGGACCGTAAAAGAATGAAGGAGAATGTAGATAGACAGGAGAGGTGAGTGGAGAAGTGGCAGGTGGAGTTGGCTCCAGGTAAATGTGCGGGGATGCATTTTGGGAAGTCTAATTCTCGAGCCAGGTAAACGGAAGATCTTTGGGTAAAGTTGATGAGCAGAGAGATCTGGGAATTCAGGTCCTTTAGATTAGATTAGATTACTTACAGTGTGGAAACAGGCCCTTCGGCCCAACAAGTCCACACCGCCCCGCCGAAGCGCAACCCACCCATACCCCTACATGTACCCCTTACCTAACACTAGGGGCAATTTAGCATGGCCAATTCACCTGACCTGCACATCTTTGGACTGTGGGAGGAAACCGGAGCATCCGGAACAAACCCATGCAGACACGGGGAGAACGTGCCAACTCCACACAGTCAGTCACCTGAGGTGGGAATTGAACCCGGGTCTCTGGCGCTGTGAGGCAGCACTGCGAACCACTGTGCCACCCCCTCAGGAGGTGCAATCCGGACCCCATCACCCTCTATCTTAAATGTATCTTAGCTCTATCTTGTCTATTGTGTGCAGTTCTGCAATTTGCATGATAGCACGGATATGATAGCACTGGAAATGATGTAGGAGAGATTTACTAGGGTATTGTCTGGGTAGAAGTGTTTCAGTTATGAAGAGAAATTGGATAAACTGAAGGCGTTTTTCTTCAAGCAGAAGAAATTGGGAGCAAAAATGATTGAGACGTACAAAATAATAAGGAATATGGATGGCATAGACTGAAATAAACGTTTCTCTTTGATGGTGAGATCGATCACGGGGGGAGGGGTAGGGTGCCATACATTTAAGAATATAAGAGGAAAAGTTTCAGTGAGTGTGCCTACAAATGTTTTGAAACAGCGGTTGTTTTAAATTTGGAATCAGTGCATGCAAAGCTTGGAGAGGCAGTAATCTTCATAACTTCTAGAAGCATTCAGATGTGAATTTGTGATGCCAAGACATACAGGGCTATAGGCCAAGTAATTTAAAAAAGAGCTTGGATAGTTAAACGAATGTTAATTTCCAGTATTAACAAATAGGCGCCTTTTTGCATACAATTCCTGAAGAGTACCACTGCCTGTCACTGCGTGAGACCGGGTTCAATTCGCTTCCAGGATGGGCGCTTGCATATTTTGAGGGCTCAGTGGGTAGAACTGCGCCTCTCAGCGCCAGACACCCGCCTTCGATTCCAGACTTGTGTGACTGACTGTGTGGAATTTGCACACTCCTTTTCTCTCTCTCTCGTGTGAGTTTCCTCTGGCTGCTCCGATTCCTTCCCAAAGTGCAAAGGTGTGCAATTCAGGTAAATGGCAAACCATAACTGAATGGACTGTAAGTGTTGTAAGTCAGAGTCAAAAGTCAGAATTGCAGCTGGAGGAAAACAGAATGACCATTTCGGGTCAACAGACTCTTCCTCGGAACTGTTTTTAATTCGCAATGTTAACTCTGATTTCTCTCCACTGAAGCTGCCTGACTCGCTGAGCTTTTGGAGTAATTTCTATTTTTGTAAGTGGATCATAAATGCGGGTTTAGAAAGATGGAGTGGGGGAGTGTGAATCTCTTGCACGGCACAGTGCAGACTCAACTGGCCAAATGGTTTCTGTCTGCACAGTGTCTAATTCCATTAACTCTGAATCTATACGTTTTTGTCCTTTTTTAAGGCTTTGGTTTTCACATCTCTCCTGTCATGTGAATTGCAGAGCAGGACAATCGACGTTTCGGGCATAAGCCACCACCAAACCGTTACCACCTGAGCCTGGAAGATGAACGCCTCATATTCTGCCTTGGGACCCTGCAACCACATGGGATAAATGTGGATTTCAACGACTTCCTCATTTCCCCTCCCCCCACATTATCATAGTCTGAAGCATCCAACTCAGCACGACCCTCCGGACCCATTCATCTCTCTCCCTCTGACTTATCACATTCTCCTCGCCTCCATCCACCATTCGCTTTCCCAGCTACCTTGCCGCCAACTCCAACCCCCTCACATTTATCTCTCAGTCCCCACCCACAAGACTCATTCCTGATGAAAGACTTATGCCAGAAACGTCGATTCTCCTGCTCCTCGGATGCTGCCTGACCTGCTGTACTATTCCAGGACGACACTATCGCCATGGCGAAGATAGACGAGCCCAGCTCAGGCTCTTTATCTGAGAGCGGAGAAGGCTGAGTGAGGAAGGGATTAAGGTGCACATTAAGGGGATCGATATGTGTGATATGAGTAAACTTCTTATGGGGAGAGTTAACAACCAGGGATCTCCGTTAAACGCAAGCGAGAGGATGTTCAGACGAGATATAGGAAGAACGTTTTCACTCTGAGAGTGTTGTTTGTTTGGAATTCACTGTTTGAACGTGTGGTAAAGCTATGAGTCATCAAAATATTTCAGGAGTATTTAGCCGAATACTTGAGAAGCTGGAACACACATGGATAAAGACCAGGTACTGGAAAGTGGAGTGAAGATAAACAGATGTCTGATGAAAAATTCGAACACTGTACAGAAAATGCAGAGAATGAAAGCATGGGAAGGGTAAAGGCATGGAAACTACTGGCGATCTGTTACAAAGGTCCGCGAATGCTACACTCGTCAAAAGTTTACTGGGGCAGGATGGGGCCATTGTGGCAGGATGGGATAAGAATAGTGGAATGCTCCTACACCAATTAGCTGAGTCAGACTGGGCTGAAAGGTTACTATGGCAGACTGAGATAATAACAATTAGTAAAGTCAGACTCGTCTACTAACTACCATCATGGCAGGTTGGGACAAGTCGTGACAATAAATACTTAGGACCTGACTTTAAATAATAAATTGATAGTAGAGTCAGCCTGCATGACACGCTTGTAGCAGGATATGATATTAAATATCTAATCAGTAGTTAGTGGAGTCAGCTTGGGAAAGGAAAACATTGTGATAGATGGGGTAGCTAAATATCTAATCATGACAGATTAGTCTGAGATGGAAGATCATTGTAGCACAGGTGGCAGTATAACACCTAATAGTGACAGTCGAATAATATTAAAGAGAATTAGGAAAAAAAACAGTGGCAGAAGTAGAACGACAATGGGAACTAACACTATTGGTTTATTGTATAGCTGGAGTGAGGTAATTCTGATTAACACAACTGGGCATTCTGATATGCTAACAAAACATGATTAAAGAAAAGGTATGAAGTGATGGAGTTTAATTCAGATACATGCGAGCTGCTGCATTTTGAGAAAGCAAATCTTAGCAGGACTTATACACTTAATGGTAAGGTCCTAGCGTGTGTTGCTGAACAAAGAGACCTTGGAGTGCAGGTTCATAGCTCCTTGAAAGTGGAGTCGCAGGTAGATAGGAGAGTGAAGAAGGCGTTTGGTATGCTTTCCTTTATTGGTCAGAGTATTGAGTACAGGAGTTGGGAGGTGATGTTGCGGCTGTACAGGGCATTGGTTAGGCCACTGTTGGAATATTGCGTGCAATTCTGGTCTTCTTCCGATCGGAAAGATGTTGTGGAACTGGAAAGGGTTCAGCAAAGATTTACAAGGATGTTGCCAGAATTGGAGGATTTGAGCTATAGGGAGAGGCTGAACAGGCTGGGGCTGTTTCCCCAGGACCTTCGGAGGCTGAGGGATGGCCTTATAGCGGTTTACAAAATTATGAGGGGCATAGTTAGGATAAATGGACAAAGTCTTTTCCATGGGTTTGGGGATTCCAGAACTAGCAGGTAAGAGGGTGAGAGGGGTTTAGGGTGAGAGGGGAAAGATATAAAAGAGAGCTAAGGAGCAACTTTTTCACGCAGAGGCTAATAGGGTATGGAATGAACTGCCAGAGCATGTGGTGAGGCTGGTACAATTGCATCATTTAAAAGGCATTTGGATGGGTATATGAATAGGAAGGATATGGAGGGATATGGGCCGGGTGCTGGCAGGTGGGACTAGATTGGGTTGACAGAAGGGTCTGTTTCCATGCCGTACATCTCAGTGATTCTATGACTCTATGCCATGGACTCTGAGGTTCGGCGGCATTTAAGAATTTGGTTTCTGAATGTCACGGTTTTTGTTTGCAAATAAAAGATCTACTCATTGAAAAACTCCCCGCATCTCCTGGTGATTGTCGACATTTTCTCCACGACGACCGAAAATTTGGGTGCAGTAAAATTGTGGTGACTGCAGCTCTGTGGCGCAATGAGAAGTGTGTTAGATTTCTACAAATTTGGGAACTTTGCTATTCAATGTCTGTAAACACCAAAATTTGTGTTAACTTCAATTTTCAGCTGAATCATTGATTGTTGTGCTGATTCATCGCCAATTCCTGTCGTCTGGAATTCTCGTCCCTGCTTCTGACCAGAGGCAATTTCTTACCTTCTTGGTTGTGAGTTTTTACGGAATCATATCGTTTGAAACATGATCAGACCAGAATCAGATGCTCACCCGCAGAACCTGCAAATTTCGTTCAGAAACCCACTGTCTGTAAACACATTTCCCTACCAAAGTTGCACAGACATTTTCGATTGCTTAAATTTATTTATTCCGTTGTGTGACAAATGGTTGTGGATGAGGTGGTGAAAGACATTGACGTGTTTGGTCAGTAATGATTATATCAAACAGCGAGTAGTCCATGTGTTTGGAATAGCCTCCTCCTGTTCCTCTCTTTCTGTGCTTGTTCTTACAGAGGGTTTTCAACAATAACTTGATGAGGGCAATGTAAGTCGACACTACGGAATATCAAGGTCCCCCCCTCCCCTTTAACCCACTGCTCTCACAGCTGGAATAGACAGCTCCGGTTGCAACTTTAGATCAGACAGTGGAGGATTCTCTCAGGCGCTCTGTCATACTGCATGCTCATTCACACAGGTTTCCAACTGGACACATGGAGCTAGCAAACGTGTGGATATTAGGGATTCAGGGACAGATTTCCAATCTGCTGGGCTGCAGTTCTGGTCACATGAATTTCTTACATGCTGAGACTTTCTGTGCATTCTTCCTACTTTCCAATTTCAAATGTAATTAAATTTATTCTTGCATACCATTCTTACATTTTCAATATTCATGGAAACTGTGCAACGTATTCTTGGATGCAGGAATGGTGAAGCTTATTGATGAATGCAAAATGTTTCATGTTACCTGTATTAACTTTCAGAAGGAAGTTGTTGAAGTTTAATTGATTCGAATTCTGTGGCGATTGAAGCTGATCGAAGGAAAAGCCCTGCGACAGCGGCAAGGTAATATTGTCTGTAAACAACGCAGAAACCAATGGAAACCCATTTTTCAATGTAGTCTATTTTTAACATTTTTGTGTCCCTTTTGTATCCTTTTCGTGAACTTGATGCTTCAATCATCACAAGTTCATGTCAGTTTCAGCTTGTGTGCATTAGCTGTAATTTCAGAACCAGACGGTTCAGGGAAATGAAGCAGGGTGAGTGACTGAGGTACCAGTGGGGCAGCACATCACCACCAAAGATCCCACAGTGTTGTGGTTCAGTGGTTAGCACTGCTGCCTCAACAGGGTCCCAAGTTCGATTCCAGCCTCGGTGGACTGTCTGTGTAGAGTTTGCTCATTCTCCCCGTGACTGCGTGGGGTTCCTCCGGGTTTTCCAGTTTCCTCCCACAGTCCAAAGGTTGTGCAGATCAGGTGTGTTGTCCATTCTAAATTGCCTAGTGCATTTGTCAGAGGGGAAATGGTTCTGGTTGGGTTACTCTTCGGAAAATTGGTGTGGACCTGTTGGTCCGAAGGGCCTGTTTCCATACTGTAGAGCATCTAATCATCACAGCAGAAGTAGAGCAGTTGAGTTAACGTTCCCAAAGTGTGTGTAGATCACGTGACAGGCTTGCTGTCTGCGGCTCCAGTCGCGCAATTGGTCAGCGCCTAGTACTTAAAGGTGCATAAAATGCCAAGGTTGTAAGTTCAATGCTGATCTAAAGATGCTGTTACTGACATTGACCAGGGATTATTGAAGTATTAGACTGAAAGGGAATTGAAAACAATGTTGAGTAACGTAGCATTTATTTGAAAACTCCAGTTTCTGACGTGGGGAAAAGTTTTGTCTTCAGGAAAAATGCCAATTATTAAATCTGCAAGTATTCCCCAGTTGAATATCCATCTGTGGATAAAGAAACAGAGGTGATGTTTTAGCTTGATGACCTTCCTCAAATCGCTGACCCAGCACTGGATCACATCCTGGGAAAGTCTTTTTAACTCGTTTCATATCATTCCATTTCCTGACAGCTGCACAGATCATTAAACCAATCGAAATTATTAGATTTATCTCTTTGTGGAGTTTGACTGTTGTCGGTAAACCTGGTAAAGGATCTTTACAAGTAGTTTTGCTGTTGGGAGGAACAGGGGGTCAAACTGGATTTTTCAAGCGGAGATAAAAGAGTATTAAATGGACTCACTCCCCTTTCGCTTGAGTATTACCAATTTTCAAGACAACAGATGGCAATGATAATGATGTTTTACATCGACAGTCCAAATCTTTCTCACTGGAGGCACCACAGTGTTACTGATCAAGTGAGCGATGGAGATGATGATCCTTATAGAATCCTGAGACAGTGAGAGAATTAATACCACGCTGTCGGCCTCACTTTTCTCATAAGCCGGTTAGTCAGCAGACTGAGCTAACAGACTTCCATTTAATGTAAAGCTAAACCAAACAGCTCAGTGCATTTACATTATATAATATTTCTTGTAAAATAAGCTGCTGCACCTTCCAACTCCACCAGCTCTTCTTATACTTAACATTTTCAGTTGCATGTACTTTGCAATTTCATGCCTTTGAATATTAACCAATTCGAGACTATTTTCCTTTTGCATCCCCATTCAGGCAGCCCAGAATCCCTGTCGCTGTTTAAACCACTCCTTGTGTGCCTGCACGCGCTTTTCAAATATTCTGGAATCAGCTGCTAAAATGCTTTTATTTATGAAAATTCATCTCTGCATTCAATAACGCTCAGAATAAAAATTGCCAACTGCAAATATCTTTATCGTGCCCCGCGGGGTTTGAAGCTCTAACCTCTAGTTTCCACTCACCTAAACGAGGGAATTTCCCTCGTATTTTACTCTTAACAACTTCACATCAGCTGGATAACCTCTCTTCGGACACAACTAAACCTTTTCTGATTTCTCTCGCATTATTCTTTATCCACGCCACATCCAATTAAACCCCCTCTATTCTTTTCTAGTGGCTTTATCACCCAGTAAACCTCATTTCCATCGTTTTAACGACATGATATCAAATGAACCATTGGCCATGTCATTCCTAACGCCTTTATATTTCAATAAAAGCTGCTTGTGTCATTCATCATGTCTTTATATTCCAGTAAATTTAAATCTGAGAAAGGATGCCGAGTCCAATTCAATGCAAGAAAAACTCACTTCTAAGTTATGCAATCTTATTACCGACACAGGAAAGGTGGAAGCAGTTTCAATTACAGCTGCATCGATCGGCTGAAACAGAATCGGGTCAAATCCCAGTCACATACTTGACTGTTGTTCTTATAGTTATTTCTTCTCTACGTGTGCTGAAGTGACACAGTGAGGGATCAATTACTATTGCCAGTCGTACATAAGGGGGTGGGTATGAAATGCTGAAGTTGTGAGATCAGAACAATTTTTTATGACATAGACTATTCACTGTTCGAATCTCAGGCTTAGGAGTTAGACAGAGAGCGATTTGAGCAAAATGTGAGCAGGGAAGTTTACCCTATGGTGTTATACAAATTTGTGTGGTTACTTTGTTGTTTACCTCATTTGTGTTTTTTGCCTCATTGAGGATTTTGAAGCTGTCCCCTCTATACAAAAGTTCCGTGATTTTGTACTACTATACAAAAGATGCAGTACAATGACAGCCAACACTGATTCAGTCTACCTGTACAGATCTTGACCCCTGGAAACAGCACTGTGCACTCTCCTCGAGTCTGGAAAATAACTTGCTACATTCCCATTCCATTGGCTTCTGTTCTTCATGGAATCCGATTTAGGAGATCTTGTCACTGAGTCATTTCTTTGTATGTGTTCAGATCACGTAAGCAGAATATCACAGTCCATATCCCAGAAGTCAGACGATACTTAGGGAACCGTACTCTGCTCTTGATCATTTCATGAACACCAGGAAGAAATATCTATGCTCTTCAAAATTTACTAACCTGTTTTTCAGAAGCAAGATAAACAGTTCCAGGTTTCTGCTTTTGTTGTCACACGGACCAAGATTGTAAATGCTGGAACCAGTTGAGACTGTCTGCTCTCCCACATCCATTTTCTCCCCAGGAAGTGTTAAGATGATGGTCTGAATCGGAATCTTCTCAAAAGAATAATCTTTTTATCCATTAATTTCTGGTTTATGGGCCCACCAGCCTCCCGCTGGGCCTCTGTGTTAGCGCTGACCACAGCGGTTTCCCGCAGTCTTCAGCTTTTTGGAGCATGCACCTTCGAGGATGACATCAAAAGACATTCACTGTTACTGTGTGATACTCTACCAATGGAGGCAGCTCAGTCCGCGGGGATGGGATAAACAGCACCGTCCCGCGTGGGGAAATTCTGCAGTGTGTCCTGTGGATCAGATATAGTGTACTTTTTCATTCAGATCATACCAGAGTGAGAGCGCTCGAAAAGTCTAATTGGTCACTGGTACCTGTGTCAGCTCGGGAGTTACAAAATATTGGTTAAAGCGGAAACACTGGATTTTGGATCAGGTTTCAAGTGTTTACGTGAGGCAGGAAGCAGAAAAAGATATACTGTGAAGAGATTGGCATCTGACTACAGGAGCAGCAAATAGGTTGTACAGCGCAGAGGAGAGCTTTGAAGTATTGAATTCTGGTTGATGGGCCGATCATGCTTTCACTAGGTCACGCTGCTACAGAAGGTAATATGTCAGTGTCTCTCAGCATTGTGATTTCGCAGGCAAAAATCACCGTTACACTGCTGGAAATTCCTTTTTCCAATGTGAGGGCAGGCTGTATGTAAAATAGCTTCAATATTGAACCCTTTCTCATAGATAATTCCACTGCATCTCAAGGCGGAATATACAGCGTTCCTCCGCCAGGTACTTTCCACTTTACCTGTCATTGATCCTGCACTGAAATTGATTTACTCCTTCTGCATGTCTTTTACAGTCTGGGTGATGTGATGCAGTTGTACTGATCCACGTTCTGACAGAATGTTCCACTTCACTTCAGCCCGCCCTAACTTCGCTATCTGATACCATTCTCGTTGTTTAGGTGTTAAGCGCTCGTCTCAGATCCAGCCTTCCCTCACCCAAAATAAACGCAAAGCTCAGTCACACTGTGATCACTGCAATCCAGGGGAATCTTCACTCCGACGTCATTGATTATTCCGAGGAGAAAGTTAGGACTGAAGATGCTGGAGATCAGAGTCGGGAGTGTGGTGCTGGAAAAGCACGGCAGGTCAGTCAGCATCCGAGGAGCAGGAGACTCCACGTTTCAGGCATAAGCCCTTCACCAGGAATAAGGCTTGTGAGTCGGGACTGAGAGATAAATGTTAGGGGTGTGGAGTTTGAGGGATGAAGCTGGGAAAGCAATAGTTGGATGAAGGTGAGGGAGAAGATGATGGTTCAGAAAATGCAGTGATGGAATGTGTCCTGAGGGCGGTGCCAAGTTTGAGGCTTGGGACATGGGGTAAGGGAAATGAGGAAACTGTTCAAATCCACACTTATCGCGTGAGGTGACAGAGTCCCAGAGTTCCTCCGCCAGGTACTTGGTGGTTATGGTTTGGCGGTTAAGGAGTCCCAGGACCTGTACGTCTTTTACAGAGTGGGAGGGGAAATTGAATTGTTCAGTCACGGAATGGTGAAGTTGGTAGGTGCAATTGTTCCAGAGATGTTCTCTGAAATGATCTGCATGAAGGCGTCCTGACTCCCTCATAGAGAGGAGATTACACTGAGTGCAACGGATGCAGTAGATGACATTGGAAGCGGTATAAGTGAATTCCTTGGGGCCTAGGACGGAGATGAGTGAAGTGGTCTGGGCGCTTGTTTTACCCTTCCTACGGTGGCAGGGAAAGATGCCAGTAGTGGGGTGTGGGCTTATTGGGGGTTGTAGACCTGACGAGGGGTTCGTAGAGGGAATGGTTTTTTTCAGAATGCTGATTGCGGTGTGGAGGGAAATATACATCTGATGGTGGGGTCTCTTTGGAGATGGCAGAAGTGGTGGAGTCTGATGTGTTTTATGTGGAGGTTGGTGAGGTGAAAGTTGAGGACCATGGAGTTCTGTCCTTGTTGCGGGAGGGGTGGGGTTTGAGGGCGGTGGTGAGTGAAGTGGAGGAGCTGCACTGGAAACGGGGAGGGAATTTGCGATTATGGAAGAAGGAGACCAATTGGGACTTTCTGAAGTGGAATTGATCATCCTGGGAAAAGATGTGGTAGAGACGGAGGAATTGGGAACCATGCATGGCGATTTTACACGAGGTGGGGTGGGAGGAGGTGTAGTATTGGTAGCTGTGGGAGTCGGTGGGCTTGTAGTATATGTCTGTCATGAGTCATTCGCTGGAGACGGTGATGGACAGGTCCGAGAAGGGGAGGGAAGTTGCCAAGAAGATCCAGGTGAATTTGAGGTCAGGGTGAAAGGTGCTGGCAACGTTGGTGAACTGTTCAACCTCCTCGTGGGAGCACAAAGTGGCACCAATGCTTTCATCAATGTAGCGGAGGAACAAGTGGAGTGAGGTGCCAGTGTAACTGCGAAAGACGGATAATTCCACATATCTGACAAACAGGCAGGCACAGCTAGGTCACATGCGGGTGCCCATGGCTACCCCTTTGGTTTGGAGGAGGTAGGATTATTGAACAGATACGTTGTTGAGGGTGAGGACCAGTTCAATCAGGTGGATGAGGGCGTCGGTGGAAGGGTACTAGTTGGGCTGGGGTGAGATGAAGAAACAGAAGGCTGGCAGACTTTCGTCATGGCAGATGGATGTGTTCAGGGACTAGATGTCCATCGTGAAAATGATGCGTTGTGGGCCATGAAAACAAATGTCTTCGAGGAGATGAAGTGCATAGGTGATGCAACAAGCGTAAGTGGGGATTTCCTGGACTGGGGAGGCAGGAAGGTGTTGAGGTAGGAAGAGATGAGTTGGGTCGGACAGGCGCAGGATGAGACAACAAGTCTTAGGAAGGAGGTAGAATCAGGGAGTGCGCAGTTCATGGACAATGAGGTTGGAGGATGTGGACGGGAGATTCCTCAGATGGATATAGTTCAATAATCGCTGGGATGGTGATCACTGCACCATTCAAGTGGATCCAGTGCAGGGATCCAGTATGATGGCTGGGGGATCTAGTCCAATGATCACTGGGATCAAGACCAGCGAGGGGAGGGATCTAGTTTGACTGGTGCAGTGATTAAGTGGATCTAGTGCAGGGCTCCAGTACAATGACTGGGGGATCTAGTTAAATGATAACTGGGATTATGTCCAGTGAGTGAAGGGATCCAGTTTGATTGGTGCAATGATCAAGTGGATCTTGCGCAGGGATCCAGTATGATGACTGGAGGGATCTAGTCCAATGATCACTGGGATCATATCCAGAGAGGGAAGGGATTCAGTTTGAATGGTGCAGTGATCAAGTGAATCCAGTGCAGGGATTCAGTACAATGACTGGTGATCGAGTTCCATGATCGCTGGGATCATGTCCAGTGAGGGAGGGATCCAGTTGGACCGGTGCAGTGATCAAGTGGATCTAGTACAGAGATCCACTAGGATGACTGGAGGGATCTACTCAAATTATCGCTGGGATAAAGTCCAGCGAGGGAGTGATCCAGTTGGACTGGTTCAGTGATCAAGTGGATCTAGCGCAGGGATCCAGTATGATGACTGGAGTGATCTAGTTAAAAGATTGCTGGGATCACGTCCAGATGAGGCAAGGGATCCAGTTGGACTGGTGCAGTGATCAGGTGGATTTAGTGCAGGGATCCAGATTCATGACTGGAGCGATCTCGTTCAAAGATTGCTGGGATCAAGTCCAGATGAGGGAAGGTATCCAGTTGGCCTGGTGCAGTGATCAAGTGGATCCAGTGCAGGGATCCAGTACAATGACTGGGGGATCTAGTTCAATGATATCTCTGATCATTTCTAGTGAGGGAAGGGGTCCAGTTTGATTGGTGCATGGAACAAGTGAGAGTGAGGGAGTCAGGGTAATGAATGTGAGGGGCCCAGGATGACAGTACGATGACTGGAGGGATCTAGGACAATGATTGCTGGGATCATGTCCAGGGAGGGAAGGGATCCAGTTTGACCGGTGCAGTGATCAATTGACCGTCAACTTGACCCGCTCACTCTCACTCGATCACCATCGCCCTGACCCCCTGAATCTCACTCCATCACTGTCACCCTTACTCCGATACTCTCACTCCATCATCTTCAAACTGACCCCCTCACACTCACTCCATCACCTTCACCCTCAACCCCTCAGACTCACTCCATCACCGTCACCTTGACCCTCTCACTCCATCAACTTCACTGTGACCCCCTCAATCTCATTCCATCACCATCACGCTGTCCACATCACACTCACTCTATCACCGTCACCGTGACCCCCTCACTCTCAGTCCATCACGGTCACCCTGACACTCTCACTCTCAATCCATCACCATCGCACTGAGCCCCTTACTCTCACTCCATTACTGTCACCCTGGGCCCCTCACACTAACTTCATGACCGTCACACTGATCCCCTCACATTCACTCCATCACCATCACCCTAACACCCCCACACTCACTCCATCAAAATCAGACTGAACTCCTCACACTCACTCCATCTCTGTCACCCTCTCCCCCTCACACTCACTATATCACCGTCACCGTGACCCCCTCACAAACCAACCATCACACTTAAACTGACCCCCTTACTCTCACTCCATCACCGTCACCCTGACCACCTTACACTCACTCCATCATGGTCACACTGACCCCCTCACTCTCACTCCATCTCCGTAACCCTGACCCCCTCACACTCACTCCATCACCCTCACCCTGACCCCCTTACTCTCACTCCATCACCGTCACCCTGACCCCCTTACACTCACTCCATCATGGTCACAATGACCCCCTCACTCTCACTCCATCTCCGTTATACTGAGCACCTCACACTCACTCCATCAAAATCAGACTGAACCCCTCACACTAACTCTATCTCCGTCACCCTGACCCCCTCACACTCACTTCATCACTGTCACCCTGACACCCTCACACTCACTCCATCATTGTCACCCTGACCCCCTCTCACTCACTCCATCATCATCAGCCAGACCCAGTCACACTCACACCTTCAACGTCACACTGACCCCCTCACTCTCACTCCATCTTCAACATACTGAGCCCCTCACACTCACTCCATCAAAATCAGACTGAACCCCTCACACTAACTCCATCTCCGTCACCCTGACCCCCTCACACTCACTCCATCATCGTCACCCAGACCCAGTCACACTCACACCTTCAACGTCACACTCACACCCTCACACTCACTCCATCACCGTCACCCAACCACACCCACACTCACTCCATCACCGTCACCCTGAGCCCCTCACACTCACTCCATCATTATCACGCTGACATCCTCACACTCACTCTTTCACAGTCACCCTCACCACCTCACACTCACTCCATCACCGTACACTGACTCCCTCACACTCACTCCATCTCCGTCACCCTGATTCACTCACAGTCACTACGTCGCCATCACTCTGATCCACTCACATTCACTCCATCACAGTCACCGTGAACCCCTCACAATAAATCAATCACCGTCAATCTGACCCCCTCACACTCACTCGATCACAGTCAACCTGACCCCCTCACACTCACTCCATCAACGTAAACCTGACCCCCTCACACTCACTCCATCACCGTCACCCTGACCCCGTCACACTCACTCCATCACCGTCACACTGACCCCCTCACACTCACTCCATCACCGTCACCCTGATCCCCTCACACTCATTCCATCACCGTCATCCTGACTGCTGCACACTCACTCCATCACCGTCACCCTGACCCCTCCACACTCACTCCATCACCATCACCCTACCCCCTCACACTCTCTCCATCACAGTCACCCTGACCCACTCATTCTCACTCCATCACGGTCAAACTTACCCACTCACACTCACTCCATCACCGTCATATTGACGTCCTCACACTCAATCCATCACCATCACCCTGACCCCCTCACTCTCACTCCATCACTGTAACCCTCACTCCCTCACACTCTCTCCAGCACAGTCACCCTGACCCACTCACTCTCACACCAACACCGTAACCCTGACCCGCTCACACTCACTCCATCACCGTCACCTCGACCCCCTCAAACTCACTCCATCACCGTCACCCTGACCCCCTCACATTCACTCCATCATCTACACCCTGACCCCCTTAATTTCATTCAATCACTGTCACCATGAACCCCTCACTCTCACTCCATCACCGTCTCACTGAACCCCTCACACTCACTCTATCACCGTCACCTTGACCACTTCACTCTCACTCCATCACTGTCGCCCTGACCCCCTTACACTCACTCAATCACTGTCACCCTTACCCCGACACTCTCACTCCATTATCGTCAAACTGAGCCCCTCACACTCACTCCATCATCTTCACCCTTACCCCGTCACTCTCATTCCATCACCGTCATCCTGGGCCCCTCACATTCATTCCTTCACCATCAAACTGACCCACTCACACTCTCTCCATCACCCTCACCATGAACCACTCACACTCACGCCTTCACCGTCACACTGACCCCTCATATGCACTCCATCACCGTCACCCTGACTCCCTTACTCTCAGTCAATCACAGTCACCCTCACTCCCTGACACTCACTCCGTCACAATATCCTGACCTCCTCAAACTCACTCCATCTCCGACACCCTGAAACCCTCACACTCACATTTTCACAGTAACCCTCAACCCCTCACACTCACTCAATCACAGTCACCCTGACCACCTCACATTCACTCCATCACTGTCACCCCGACACACTCACACTCACTCCATCATGGTCACACTGACCTCCTCACACTCACTTCATCAAAGTCACCTTGACACCCTCACACTCACTCCATCACCGTCACCCTGACCACCTCACTCTCAGTCCGTCAAAGTCACTCCGACACCCAGAGACTCATTCCATGACGGTCACCCTGACACCCTCACACTCACTCCATCACCTTCAAACTCAACCTCTCACACTCACTCCATCACTGTAACCCTGACCCCTTCACACTTACTCTATCACCGTCACCTTGACCCTCTCACTCTCATTCAATCATTTTCAAACTGACCCACTCACTCTCACTCCATCACCATCTCCCTGTCCCCCTCGCACTCACTCCATCACCGTCACCTTGACCCACTCACTCTCACTCACTCAACTTCACCCTGGCCCCCTCAATCTCATTCCATCACCGTCACCCTGTCCACATCACACTCACTCCATCACCTTCACCATGACCCCCTCACTCTCACTCCATCACTGTCTCCCTGAACCCCTCACACTCACTCTATCACTGTCACCTTGACCCCCTCACTCTCAGTCCATCACCGTCACCAAAACACTCTCACTCTCACTCCATCACCATCACACTGACCCCCTTACTCTGACTCGATCACCGTCACACTGGGCCCCTCACACTCACTTCATCACCGTCACCCTGGCACCCTCACACTCACTCCAACAGTGTTACTCTGAGCCCCTCACACTCCCTTTATCTCCGGCACACTGATCCCCTCACACTCACTCCATCACCATCACCCAAACACCCCCACACTCACTCCATCACCATCACCCTGACCCCATCACAATCACTCCATCAACGTCACCTTGACACCCTCACTCTCACTCCATCACCGTCACCCTGACCTCCTCACTTTCACTTCATCAAAGTCACCCTGACACCCACACACTCACGCCATGATGGTCACCCTGACATCCTCACACTCACTCCATCAGCTTCACCCTCAACCCCTCAGACTCACTCCATCACCGTCGCCGTGACCCCTTCACACTAACTCCATCACCGTCACCTTGACACCCCTCACTCTCACTCCATCATCTTCAAACTGACCCACTCACACTCACTCCATCACCTTCACCCTCAACCCCTCAGACTCACTCCATCACCGTCACCTTGACCCTCTCACTCCATCAACTTCACTGTGACCCCCTCAATCTCATTCCATCACCATCACGCTGTCCACATCACACTCACTCTATCACCGTCACCGTGGCCCCCTCACTCTCACTCCATCACGGTCACCCTGACACTCTCACTCTCAATCCATCACCATCGCACTGAGCCCCTTACTCTCACTCCATTACTGTCACCCTGGGCCCCTCACACTAACTTCATGACCGTCACACTGATCCCCTCACATTCACTCCATCACCATCACCCTAACACCGCCACACTCACTCCATCAAAATCAGACTGAACTCCTCACACTCACTCCATCTCTGTCACCCTGTCCCCCTCACACTCACTGTATCACCGTCACCGTGACCCCCTCACAAACCCACCATCACACTTACACTGACCCCCTTACTCTCACTCCATCACCGTCACCCTGACCACCTTACACTCACTCCATCATGGTCACACTGACCCCCTCACTCTCACTCCATCTCCGTAACCCTGACCCCCTCACACTCACTCCATCACCCTCACCCTGACCCCCTTACTCTCACTCCATCACCGTCACCCTGACCCCCTTACACTCACTCCATCATGGTCACAATGAACCCCTCACTCTCACTCCATCTCCGTCATACTGAGCACCTCACACTCACTCCATCAAAATCAGACTGAACCCCTCACACTAACTCTATCTCCGTCACCCTGACCCCCTCACACTCACTTCATCACTGTCACCCTGACACCCTCACACTCACTCCATCATTGTCACCCTGACCCCCTCTCACTCACTCCATCATCGTCACCCAGACCCAGTCACACTCACACCTTCAACGTCACACTCACACCCTCACACTCACTCCATCACCGTCACCCAACCACACCCACACTCACTCCATCACCGTCACCCTGAGCCCCTCACACTCACTCCATCATTATCACGCTGACATCCTCACACTCACTCTTTCACAGTCACCCTCACCACCTCACACTCACTCCATCACCGTACACTGACTCCCTCACACTCACTCCATCTCCATCACCCTGATTCACTCACAGTCACTACGTCGCCATCACTCTGATCCACTCACATTCACTCCATCACAGTCACCGTGAACCCCTCACAATAACTCAATCACCGTCAATCTGACCCCCTCACACTCACTCGATCACCGTCAACCTGACCCCCTCACACTCACTCCATCAACGTAAACCTGACCCCCTCACACTCACTCCATCACCGTCACCCTGACCCCGTCACACTCACTCCATCACCGTCACACTGACCCCCTCACACTCATTCCATCACCGTCACCCTGATCCCCTCACACTCATTCCATCACCGTCATCCTGACCCCTGCACACTCACTCCATCACCGTCACCCTGACCCCTCCACACTCACTCCATCACCATCACCCTGACCTCCTCACTCTCACTCCATCACTGTCTCCCTGACCCCCTCACACTCACTCTATCACCCTCACTCTGACCCCCTTACTCTCACTCCATCACCGTCACCCTGACCCCCTTACACTCACTCCATCATGGTCACAATGACCCACTCACTCTCACTCACTCAACTTCACCCAGGCCCCCTCAATCTCATTCCATCACCGTCACCCTGTCCACATCACACTCACTCCATCACCTTCACCATGACCCCCTCACTCTCACTCCATCACTGTCTCCCTGACCCCCTCACACTCACTCTATCACTGTCACCGTGATCCCCTCACTCTCACTCCATCACGGTCACCCTGACACTCTCACTCTCACTCCATCACCATCGCACTGAGCCCCTTACTCTCACTCCATTACTGTCACCCTGGGCCCCTCACACTAACTTCATGACCGTCACACTGATCCCCTCACATTCACTCCATCACCATCACCCTAACACCCCCACACTCACTCCATCAAAATCAGACTGAACCCCTCACACTCACTCCATCTCTGACACCCTCTTGGCCTCACACTCACTATATCACCGTCACCGTGACCCCCTCACAAACCCACCATCACCCTCACCCTGACCCCCTTACTCTCACTCCATCACCGTCACCCTGACCCCCTTACACTCACTCCATCAAAATCAGACTGAACTCCTCACACTCACTCCATCTCTGTCACCCTCTCCCCCTCTCACTCACTATATCACCGTCACCGTGACCCCCTCACAAACCCACCATCACACTTACACTGACCCCCTTACTCTCACTCCATCACCGTCACCCTGACCACCTTACACTCACTCCATCATCGTCACACTGACCCCCTCACTCTCACTCCATCTCCGTAGCCCTGACCCCCTCACACTCACTCCATCACCCTCACTCTGACCCCCTTACTCTCACTCCATCACCGTCACCCTGACCCCCTTACACTCACTCCATCATGGTCACAATGACCCCCTCACTCTCACTCCATCTCCGTCATACTGAGCCCCTCACACTCACTCCATCAAAATCAGACTGAACCCCTCACACTAACTCCATCTCTGTCACCCTGACCCCCTCACACTCACTCCATCACTATCACCCTGACCCCTCCACACTCACTCCATCACCATCACCCTGACCCCCTCACACTCACTCCATCTCCGTCACACTGATCCCCTCACATATACTCCATCAACGTCACCCTGACCACTCAAACTCCCACCATCTCGGTCACACTGATCCCCTCACACTGACTGCATCACCGTCACCCTGACCCACTCACTCACTCCATCACTGTCACCCTGACCACCTCACATTCACTCCATCACCGTCACCCTGACCATCTAACACTCATTCCAACACCGTCACCCTGAACCCCTCACACTCACTCCATCACCGTCACCCTGAACTTCTCACACTCACTCCATCACTGTCACCCTGACCCACTCACACTCACTCCATCATGGTCACACTCACCTCCTCACACTCACTTCATCAACGTCACCTTGACACCCTCAAAATCGCTCCATCACCGTCACCCTGACCACCTCACTCTCACTCCGTCAAAGTCACCCCGACACCCATAGACTCATTCCATGACGGTCACCCTGACACCTTCACACTCACTCCATCACCTTCAAACTCAACCCCTCACACTCACTCCATCACTGTAATCCTGACCCCTTCACACTAACTTTATCACCGTCACCTTGACCCCCTCACTCTCACTCCATCATCTTCAAACTGACCCACTCACTCTCACTCCATCACCGTCTCCCTGTCCCCCTCACACTCACTCCATCACCGTCACCTTGACCCCCTCACTCTCACTCACTCAACTTCACCCAGGCCCCCTCAACCTCATTCCATCACCGTCACCCTGTCCACATCACACTCACTCCATCACATTCACCATGACCCCCTCACTCTCACTCCATCACTGTCTCCCTGACACTCTCACTCTCACTCCATCACCATCGCACTGAGCCCCTTACTCTCACCTTCACCATGACCCCCTCACTCTCACTCCATTACTGTCACCCTGGGCCCCTCACACTAACTTCATGACCGTCACACTGATCCCCTCACACTCACTCCATCACCGTCACCCAACCACACCCACACTCACTCCATCACCGTCACCCTGAGCCCCTCACACTCACTCCATCATTATCACGCTGACATCCTCACACTCTCTCTTTCACAGTCACCCTCACCACCTCACACTCACTCCATCACCGTACACTGACTCCCTCACACTCACTCCATCTCCATCACCCTGATTCACTCACAGTCACTACGTCGCCATCACTCTGATCCACTCACATTCACTCCATCACAGTCACCGTGAACCCCTCACAATAACTCAATCACCGTCAATCTGACCCCCTCACACTCACTCGATCACCGTCAACCTGACCCCCTCACACTCACTCCATCAACGTAAACCTGACCCCCTCACACTCACTCCATCACCGTCACCCTGACCCCGTCACACTCACTCCATCACCGTCACACTGACCGCCTCACACTCACTCCATCACCGTCACCCTGATCCCCTCACACTCATTCCATCACCGTCATCCTGACCCCTGCACACTCACTCCATCACCGTCACCCTGACCCCTCCACACTCACTCCATCACCATCACCCTGACCCCCTCACATACACTCCATCAACGTCACCCTGACCACTCAAACTCACACCATCTCGGTCACACTGATCCCCTCACACTGACTGCATCACCGTCACCCTGACCCACTCACACTCACTCCATCACTGTCACCCTGACCACCTCACATTCACTCCATCACCGTCACCCTGACCCACTCACACTCACTGCATCATGGTCACACTGACCTCCTCACACTCACTTCATCTACGTCACCTTGACACCCTCACACTCACTCCATCACTGTCACCCTGACCACCTCACATTCACTCCATCACCGTCACCCTGACCATCTAACACTCATTCCAACACCGTCACCCTGAACCCCTCACACTCACTCCATCACCGTCACCCTGACCTTCTCACACTCACTCCATCACTGTCACCCTGACCCACTCACACTCACTCCATCATGGTCACACTCACCTCCTCACACTCACTTCATCAACGTGACCTTGACACCCTCAAAATCACTCCATCACCGTCACCCTGACCACCTCACTCTCACTCCGTCAAAGTCACCCCGACACCCATAGACTCATTCCATGACGGTCACCCTGACACCTTCACACTCACTCCATCACCTTCAAACTCAACCCCTCACACTCACTCCATCACTGTAATCCTGACCCCTTCACACTAACTCTATCACCGTCACCTTGACCCCCTCACTCTCACTCCATCATCTTCAAACTGACCCACTCACTCTCACTCCATCACCGTCTCCCTGTCCCCCTCACACTCACTCCATCACCGTCACCTTGACCCCTTCACTCTCACTCACTCAACTTCACCCTGGCCCCCTCAATCTCATTCCATCACCGTCACCCTGTCCACATCACACTCACTCCATCACCTTCACCATGACCCCCTCACTCTCACTCCATCACTGTCTCCCTGACCCACTCACACTCACTCTATCACCGTCACCTTGACCCCCTCACTCTCAGTCCATCACCGTCACCCTGACACTCTCACTTTCACTCCATCACCATCACACTGACCCCCTTACTCTCACTCGATCACCGTCACACTGGGCCCCTAACACTCACTTCATCACCGTCACCATGGCACCCTCACACTCACTCCAACAGTATTACTCTGAGCCCCTCACACTCCCTTTATCTCTGTCACACTGATCCCCTCACACTCACTCCATCACCATTACCCAAACACCCCCACACTCACTCCATCACCATCACCCTGACCCCATCACAATCACTCCATCAACGTCACCTTGACACCCTCACTCTCACTCCATCACCGTCACCCTGACCACCTCACTTTCACTTCATCAAAGTCACCCTGACACCCACACACTCACTCCATGATGGTCACCCTGACATCCTCACACTCACTCCATCAGCTTCACCCTCAACCCGTCACACTCACTCCACCACCTTCACCCTCAACCCCTCAGACTCACTCCATCACCGTCGCCCTGACCCCTTCACACTAACTCCATCACCGTCACCTTGACACCCCTCACTCTCACTCCATCATCTTCAAACTGAACACCTCACACTCACTCCATCACCTTCACCCTCAACCCCTCAGACTCACTCCATCACCGTCACCTTGACCCCCCTCAATCTCATTCCATCACCATCACGCTGTCCACATCACACTCACTCCATCACCTTCACCGTGACCCCTTACTCTCACTCCATCACTGTCTCCCTGACCCCTTCACACTCACTCCATCACCGTCACCGTGACCCCCTCACTCTCACTCCATCACGGTCACCCTGACACTCACTCTCAATCCATCACCATCGCACTGAGCCCCTTACTCTCACTCCATTACTGTCACCCTGGGCCCCTCACACTAACTTCATGACCGTCACACTGATCCCCTCACATTCACTCCATCACCATCATCCTAACACTCCCACACTCACTCCATCAAAATCAGACTGAATCCCTCACACTCACTCCATCTCTGTCACCCTGTCCCCCTCACACTCACTATATCACCGTCACCGTGACCCCCTCACAAACCCACCATCACCCTCACCCTGACCCCCTTACTCTCACTCCATCACCGTCACCCTGACCACCTTACATTCACTCCATCATGGTCACACTGACCCCCTCACTCTCACTCCATCTCCGTAACCCTGACCCCCTCACACTCACTCCATCACCTCACCCTGACCCCCTTACTCTCACTCCATTACCGTCACCCTGACCCCCTTACACTCACTCCATCATGGTCACAATGACCCCCTCACTCTCACTCCATCTCCGTCATACTGAGTCCCTCACACTCACTCCATCAAAATAAGACTGAACCCCTCACACTAACTCCATCTCCGTCACCCTGACCCCCTCACACTCACTCCATCATCGTCACCTTGAACCCCTCTCACTCACTCCATCATCATCACCCAGACCCAGTCACACTCACACCTTCAACGTCACACTGACACCCTCACACTCACTCCATCACCGTCAACCAACCACACCCACACTCACTTCATCACCGTCACCCTGAGCCCCTCACACTCACTCCATCATTATCACGCTGACACCCACACTCACTCTTTCACAGTCACCCTCACCACCTCACACTCACTCCATCACCGTACACTGACTCCCTCACACTCACTCCATCTCCGTCACCCTGATTCACCCACACTCACTCCGTCTCCATCACTCTGATCCACTCACACTCACTGCATCACAGTCACCGTGACCCCCTCACAATAACTCAATCACCGTCAATCTGACCCCCTCACACTCACTCGATCACCGTCAACCTGACCCCCTCACACTCACTCCATCAACGTAAACCTGACCCCCCACACTCACTCCATCACCGTCACCCTGACCCCGTCACACTCACTCGATCAGCGTCACACTGACCCCCTCACACTCACACCATCTCAGTCACACTGATCCCCTCACACTCACTCCATCACTGTCACACTGATACAATCACACTCACTCCATCAATGTCACCCTGACCCCCTCAAACTCACTCCATCACCGTCACACTGACCCCCTCACTCTCACTCCATCACTGTCTCCCTGACCCACTCACACTCACTCTATCACCGTCACCTTGACCCCCTCACTCTCAGTCCATCACCGTCACCCTGACACTCTCACTTTCACTCCATCACCATCACACTGACCCCCTTACTCTCACTCGATCACCGTCACACTGGGCCCCTAACACTCACTTCATCACCGTCACCATGGCACCCTCACACTCACTCCAACAGTATTACTCTGAGCCCCTCACACTCCCTTTATCTCTGTCACACTGATCCCCTCACACTCACTCCATCACCATTACCCAAACACCCCCACACTCACTCCATCACCATCACCCTGACCCCATCACAATCACTCCATCAACGTCACCTTGACACCCTCACTCTCACTCCATCACCGTCACCCTGACCACCTCACTTTCACTTCATCAAAGTCACCCTGACACCCACACACTCACTCCATGATGGTCACCCTGACATCCTCACACTCACTCCATCAGCTTCACCCTCAACCCGTCACACTCACTCCACCACCTTCACCCTCAACCCCTCAGACTCACTCCATCACCGTCGCCCTGACCCCTTCACACTAACTCCATCACCGTCACCTTGACACCCCTCACTCTCACTCCATCATCTTCAAACTGAACACCTCACACTCACTCCATCACCTTCACCCTCAACCCCTCAGACTCACTCCATCACCGTCACCTTGACCCCCCTCAATCTCATTCCATCACCATCACGCTGTCCACATCACACTCACTCCATCACCTTCACCGTGACCCCTTACTCTCACTCCATCACTGTCTCCCTGACCCCTTCACACTCACTCCATCACCGTCACCGTGACCCCCTCACTCTCACTCCATCACGGTCACCCTGACACTCTCACTCTCAATCCATCACCATCGCACTGAGCCCCTTACTCTCACTCCATTACTGTCACCCTGGGCCCCTCACACTAACTTCATGACCGTCACACTGATCCCCTCACATTCACTCCATCACCATCATCCTAACACTCCCACACTCACTCCATCAAAATCAGACTGAATCCCTCACACTCACTCCATCTCTGTCACCCTGTCCCCCTCACACTCACTATATCACCGTCACCGTGACCCCCTCACAAACCCACCATCACCCTCACCCTGACCCCCTTACTCTCACTCCATCACCGTCACCCTGACCACCTTACATTCACTCCATCATGGTCACACTGACCCCCTCACTCTCACTCCATCTCCGTAACCCTGACCCCCTCACACTCACTCCATCACCTCACCCTGACCCCCTTACTCTCACTCCTTCACCGTCACCCTGACCCCCTTACACTCACTCCATCATGGTCACAATGACCCCCTCACTCTCACTCCATCTCCGTCATACTGAGTCCCTCACACTCACTCCATCAAAATAAGACTGAACCCCTCACACTAACTCCATCTCCGTCACCCTGACCCCCTCACACTCACTCCATCATCGTCACCTTGAACCCCTCTCACTCACTCCATCATCATCACCCAGACCCAGTCACACTCACACCTTCAACGTCACACTGACACCCTCACACTCACTCCATCACCGTCAACCAACCACACCCACACTCACTTCATCACCGTCACCCTGAGCCCCTCACACTCACTCCATCATTATCACGCTGACACCCACACTCACTCTTTCACAGTCACCCTCACCACCTCACACTCACTCCATCACCGTACACTGACTCCCTCACACTCACTCCATCTCCGTCACCCTGATTCACCCACACTCACTCCGTCTCCATCACTCTGATCCACTCACACTCACTGCATCACAGTCACCGTGACCCCCTCACAATAACTCAATCACCGTCAATCTGACCCCCTCACACTCACTCGATCACCGTCAACCTGTCCCCCTCACACTCACTCCATCAACGTAAACCTGACCCCCCACACTCACTCCATCACCGTCACCCTGACCCCGTCACACTCACTCGATCAGCGTCACACTGACCCCCTCACACTCACACCATCTCAGTCACACTGATCCCCTCACACTCACTCCATCACTGTCACACTGATACAATCACACTCACTCCATCAATGTCACCCTGACCCCCTCAAACTCACTCCATCACCGTCACACTGACCCCCTCATACTCACTCCATCACTGTCATCCTGACCCACTCACACTCACTCCATCAATATCGACCTGACCTCCGCGCACTCACTGCATCACCCTCTCACTGACCCCCTCACACACACTCCATCACCGTCACCGTGACTCCCTCACTCTCACTCCGTCACCATCTGCCTGACCGCTTCACACTTACTCCATCTCAGTCACACTGATCCCCTCACACTCACTCCATCACTGTCACACTGATCCAATCACACTCACTCCATCACCTTCACCCTGACCCCCTCAATTTCATTCCATCACCATCACCCTGACCACCTCACACTCACTCTATCACCGTCACCATGACCCCCTCAGTCTCACTCACTCACCGTCTCACACTCACTCCATCACCGTCACACTGATCCCCTCACTTTCAATCCATCACCGTCACTCAGTCCCTGTCACTCTCACTCAATCACTGTCACCCTGATCCCCTCACACTCATTCCATCACCGTCATCCTGACCCCTGCACACTCACTCCATAACCGTCACCCTGACCCCTCCACACTCACTCCATCGCCATCACCCTGACCTCCTCACACTCACTCCATCTCCATCACACTGATCCCCTCACATACACTCCATCGCCGTCACCCTGACCACTCAAACTCACACCATCTCGGTCACACTGATCCCCTCACACTGACTGCATCAGCGTCACACTGATCCACTCACACTCGCTCCATCATTGTCACCCTGACCCCTTCACACTCACTCAATCACCGTACCTTGACTCCCTCACACTGACTCCATAAGCGTCACCCTGAACCCCTCACACTCACTCCGTCTCCATCACACTGATCCACTCACACTCACTCCATCACCGTCACCCTGATCCCCTCACATTCACTCCATCAACGTCATCCAGACACCCTCACACTTATTCCATCATCGTCACAGTGACCCACTCACACTCACTCCATCACCGTCAACCTGACCCCCTCACACTCACTCAACCACCGTTGCCCTGACGGCCTCACACTCACTCCATTACCATCACCCAGAGCCCCTCACACTCACTCCATCATCGTCACACTGACCCCCTCACACTCACTCCATCACCGTCACCCTGACCCCCTCACACTCACTCAACCAACGTTGCCCTGACCCCCTCACACTCACTCCATTACCGTCACCCTGACCCCCTCACACTCACTCCATCACCGTCACCCTGATCCGCTCATACTCACTCCATCACCGTCACCCTGACCCCCTCACACTCTCTCCATCACAGTCTTCCTGAAGGACTCAATCTCATTCCATCATCGACACACTGACCCCCCACACTCACTCGATCACCGTCAACCTGACCTCCTCACACTCACTCCATCAACGTAAACCTGACCCCCTCACACTCACTCCATCACCGTCACCCTGACCCCATCACACTCACTCGATCAGCGTCACACTGACCCCCTCACACTCACACCATCTCAGTCACACAGATCCCCTCACACTCACTCCATCACTGTCACACTGATCCAATCACACTCACTCCATCAATGTCACCCTGACCCCGTCACACTCACTCGATCAGCGTCACACTGACCCCCTCACACTCACACCATCTCAGTCACACTGACCCCCTCACACTCACTCCATCACTGTCATCCTGACCCACTCACATTCACTGCATCAATATTGACCTGGCCTCCGCGCACTCACTCCATCACCGTCACCCTGACCCCGTTACACTCACTCGATCAGCGTCACACTGACCCCCTCACACTCACACCATCTCAGTTATACTGACCCCCACACACTCACTCCATCACTGTCATCCTGACCCACTCACACTCACTCCATCAATATCGACCTGGCCTCCGCGCACTCACTCCATCACCGTCTCACTGACCCCCTCACACTCACTCCATCACCGTCACTGTGACTCCCTCACTCTCACTCCGTCACCGTCTGCCTGACCGCTTCGCACTTACTCCATCTCAGTCACACTGGTCCCCTCACTCTCATTCCATCACTGTCACACTGATCGAATCACACTCACTCCATCACCTTCACCCTGACTCCCTCAATCTCATTCTATCACCATCACCCTGACCACCTCACACTCACTCTATCACCTTCACCCTGACCCCTCAGTCTCATTCACTCACCGTCTCACACTCACTCCATCACCGTCACACTGATCCCCTCACTTTCAATCCATCACCGTCACTCAGTCCCTGTCACTCTCACTCAATCACTGTCACCCTGATCCCCTCACACTCATTCCATCACCGTCATCCTGATCCCTGCACACTCACTCCATCACCGTCACCCTGACCCCCCACACACACTCCATCACCATCACCCTGACCCCCTCACACTCCCTCCATCTCCGTCACACTGATCCCCTCACATACACTCCATCAACGTCACCCTGACCACTCAAACTCACACCATCTCGGTCACACTGATTCCCTCACACTGACTCCATTAGCGTCACACTGATCCACTCACACTCACTCAACCAACGTTGCCCTGACCCCCTCACACTCACTCCATTACCGTCACCCTGACCCCCTCACACTCACTCAACCAACGTTGCCCTGACCCCCTCACACTCACTCCATTACCGTCACCCTGACCCCCTCACACTCACTCCATCACCGTCACCCTGATCCGCTCATACTCACTCCATCACCGTCACCCTGACCCCCTCACACTCTCTCCATCACAGTCTTCCTGAAGGACTCAATCTCATTCCATCATCGACACACTGACCCCCCACACTCACTCGATCACCGTCAACCTGACCTCCTCACACTCACTCCATCAACGTTGCCCTGACCCCCTCACACTCACTCCATTACCGTCACCCTGACCCCATCACACTCACTCAACCAACGTTGCCCTGACCCCCTCACACTCACTCCATTACCGTCACCCTGACCCCCTCACACTCACTCCATCACCGTCACCCTGATCCGCTCATACTCACTCCATCACCGTCACCCTGACCCCCTCACACTCTCTCCATCACAGTCTTCCTGAAGGACTCAATCTCATTCCATCATCGACACACTGACCCCCCACACTCACTCGATCACCGTCAACCTGACCTCCTCACACTCACTCCATCAACGTAAACCTGACCCCCTCACACTCACTCCATCACCGTCACCCTGACCCCCTCACACTCACTCAACCAACGTTGCCCTGACCCCCTCACACTCACTCCATTACCGTCACCCTGACCCCCTCACACTCACTCCATCACCGTCACCCTGATCCGCTCATACTCACTCCATCACCGTCACCCTGACCCCCTCACACTCTCTCCATCACAGTCTTCCTGAAGGACTCAATCTCATTCCATCATCGACACACTGACCCCCCACACTCACTCGATCACCGTCAACCTGACCTCCTCACACTCACTCCATCAACGTAAACCTGACCCCCTCACACTCACTCCATCACCGTCACCCTGACCCCATCACACTCACTCGATCAGCGTCACACTGACCCCCTCACACTCACACCATCTCAGTCACACAGATCCCCTCACACTCACTCCATCACTGTCACACTGATCCAATCACACTCACTCCATCAATGTCACCCTGACCCCGTCACACTCACTCGATCAGCGTCACACTGACCCCCTCACACTCACACCATCTCAGTCACACTGACCCCCTCACACTCACTCCATCACTGTCATCCTGACCCACTCACATTCACTGCATCAATATTGACCTGGCCTCCGCGCACTCACTCCATCACCGTCACCCTGACCCCGTTACACTCACTCGATCAGCGTCACACTGACCCCCTCACACTCACACCATCTCAGTTATACTGACCCCCACACACTCACTCCATCACTGTCATCCTGACCCACTCACACTCACTCCATCAATATCGACCTGGCCTCCGCGCACTCACTCCATCACCGTCTCACTGACCCCCTCACACTCACTCCATCACCGTCACTGTGACTCCCTCACTCTCACTCCGTCACCGTCTGCCTGACCGCTTCGCACTTACTCCATCTCAGTCACACTGGTCCCCTCACTCTCATTCCATCACTGTCACACTGATCGAATCACACTCACTCCATCACCTTCACCCTGACTCCCTCAATCTCATTCTATCACCATCACCCTGACCACCTCACACTCACTCTATCACCTTCACCCTGACCCCTCAGTCTCATTCACTCACCGTCTCACACTCACTCCATCACCGTCACACTGATCCCCTCACTTTCAATCCATCACCGTCACTCAGTCCCTGTCACTCTCACTCAATCACTGTCACCCTGATCCCCTCACACTCATTCCATCACCGTCATCCTGATCCCTGCACACTCACTCCATCACCGTCACCCTGACCCCCCACACACACTCCATCACCATCACCCTGACCCCCTCACACTCCCTCCATCTCCGTCACACTGATCCCCTCACATACACTCCATCAACGTCACCCTGACCACTCAAACTCACACCATCTCGGTCACACTGATTCCCTCACACTGACTCCATTAGCGTCACACTGATCCACTCACACTCGCTCCGTCATTGTCACTCTGACCCCTTCACACTCACTCAATCACCGTAAATTGACTCCCTGACACTGACTCCATAAGCGTCACCCTGAACGCCTCACACTCACTCCGTCTCCATCACACTGATCCACTCACACTCACTCCATCATCGTCACCCTGATCCCCTCACACTCACTCCATCAACCTCATCCTGACACCCTCACACTCATTCCATCATCGTCACAGTGACCCACTCACACTCACTCAACCACTGTTGCCCTGACCCCCTCACACTCACTCCATTACCATCACACAGAGCCCCTCACACTTACTCCATCATCATCACACTGACCCCCTCACACTCACTCCATCACCGTCACCCTGACCCCCTCACACTCACTCAACCACCGTTGCCCTGACCCCCTCGCACTCACTCCATTACCATCACACAGAGCCCCTCACACTCACTCCATCATCATCACACTGACCCCCTCACACTCACTCCATTACCGTCACCCTGACCCCCTCACACTCACTCCATCACCGTCACACTGAGCCCCTCACTCTCACTCCATCATCGTCTCCCTGACCCCCTCACACACACTCCATCATGGTCACACTGACCCCGTCACACTCTCTCCATCACAGTCTTCCTGAAGGCCTCAATCTCATTCCATCACCGACACACTAACCCCTCCACACTCACTCCATCAACTTCACCCTGACCACCTCACACTCACTCCATCACCGTCACCCTGACCACCTCACACTCACTCCATCACTGTCACCCCGACCTCCTCACACTCACTCCATCACCGTCACACTGACCACCTCACACTCACTGCATCACGGTCACCCTGACCCCATCACACTCACTCCATCACCGTCTCACTGACCCCTCATACACACTCCATCACTGTCACCATGAATCCCTCACTCTCACTCCATCACCGTAGTCCTGACCCCCTCACACTCACTCCATCACCTTCACCCTGACACCCTCAATTTAATTCCATCACCGTCTCACACTCACTCCATCACCGTCACACTGATCCCCTCACTTTCAATCCATCAACGTCACTCAGTCCCTGTCACTCTCACTCAATCACTGTCACCCTGATCCCCTCACACTCATTCCATCACCGTCATCCTGACCCCTGCACACTCACTCCATCACCGTCACCCTGACCCCTCCCACACTCACTCCATCACCATCACCCTGACCCCCTCACACTCACTCCATCACCGTCACACTGATCCCCTCACTTTCTATCCATCACCGTCACTCAGTCCCTGTCACTCTCACTCAATCACTGTCACCCTGATCCCCTCACACTCATTCCATCACCGTCATCCTGACCCCTGCACACTCACTCCATCACCGTCACCCTGACCCCTCCACACTCAATCCATCACCATCACCCTGACCCCCTCACACTCACTCCATCACCGTCACACTGATCCCCTCACTTTCTATCCATCGCCGTCACTTAGTCCCTGTCACACTCACTCCATCACCGTCACCTTGACACCCCTCACTCTCACTCCATCACTGTCACCCTGACCCCCTCACATTCTCTCCATCACAGTCACCTTGATCCACTCACACTCACTCTATCACTGTCACACTGACCACCTCACACCCAATCCATCACCGTCACCCTGACCACCTCACACTCACTCCATCACCCCCATACTGATCCACTCACACTCTCTCCATCACTGTCACCCCGTCCTCCTCACACTCACTCCATCACCGTCATCCTGACCATCTCACACTCACTGCATCACGGTCACCCTGACCCCATCACGTTCACTCTATCACCGTCACCCTGACCATCTCACACACACTCCATCACCGTCACCCTGACCCCCTCACACTCACTCCATCACTGTTATCCTGACACTCATGCTCACTCAATCCATATCGACCTGACCTCCGCGCACTCACTCCATCACCGTCTCACTGACCCCCTCACACACACTCCATTACCATCACCGTGAATCCCTCACTCTCACTCCGTCACTGTCGCCCTGACCGCCTCTCACTCACTCCATCACCGTCACTCTGACGACCTCACACTCACTCTATCACCTTCACCCTGACCCCCTCAGTCTCACTCACTCACCGTCTCACACTCACTCCATCACGGTCACACTGATCCCCTCACTTTCAATCCATCACCGTCACTCAGTCCCTGTCACTCTCACTCAATCACTGTCACCCTGATCCCCTCACACTCATTCCAGCACCGTCATCCTGACCCCTCCACACTCACTCCATCACCATCACCCTGACCCCCTCACACTCACTCCATCTCTGTCACACTGATCCCCTCACATTCACTCCATCAACGTCACCCTGACCACTCAAACCCACACCATCTCAGTCACACTGATCCCCTCACACTGACTGCATCAGTGTCACACTGATCCACTCACACTCGCTCCATCATTGTCACCCTGACCCCCTCACACTCACTCATTCACCGTACCTTGACTCCCTCACACTCACTCCATTACCGTCACCCTGACCACCTCGCACTCACACCGTCTCCACCACACTGATCCACTCACACTCACTCCATCATCGTCACCCTGTCCCCCTCTCACTCACTCCATCACCGTCACCCTGAACCCCTTACACTCACTCTATCATAGTATCCCTACCCCCTCAACCTCACTCCATCTCCGTCACCCTGATCCCCTCACTCTCACTCTATCATAGTATCCCTACCCCCTCAACCTCACTCCATCTCCGTCACCCTGACCCCCTCGCACTCACTCCATCTCCGTCACCCTGATCCCCTCACTCTCACTCCATCACCGTCTCCCTGACCCCCTCACATTCACTCCATCACCGTCACTCTCACCCTGTCACACTCACTCTATCACTGTCACCCTGACCACCTTACACTCACTCCATCATCGTCTCCCTGACGCCCTCACACACACTCCATCACGGTCACACTGACCCCGTCACTCTCACTCCATCACCATCACCCTGATCCCTTCATACTCACTCCTACATCGTAACTCTGACCCTCTCACACTCTCTCCATCACAGTCTTCCGGACCCCCTTAATCTCATTCCATCACCGACACACTGACCTCCTCACACTCACTCCATCAACTTCACTCTGACCCCCTCACTCTTGCTCCATCACAGTCTTCCTTTCCCCCTCACTCTCACTCCATCACCGTCAACCTGACACCCTCACTCTCACTCCATCCCCGTCTCCCTGACACCCTCACACACACTCCGTCACGGTCACACTGACCCCGTCACTCTAACCCCATCACCGTCACCCTGATCCCCTCATACTCACTCTATCACCGTCACCCTGAACCCCTCACACTCTCCAACACAGTCTTTCTGACCTCCTCAATCTCATTCCATCACCGACACACTGACCTCCTCACACTCACTCCATCAACTTCACCCTGACCGCCTCAATCTCGCTCCATAACCATCTCCCATACCCCCCAAACTCACTCCATCACTGTCACCTTGACCCCCTCACTCTCACTCCTTCACCGTCACCCTTAACCCGTCATTCTCACTCCATCACCGTCACACTGATCCCCTCACACTCACTCCATCACCCTCACCCTGACCCCCTCACATTCACTCCATCACCTTCACGCTGACCCCCTCACACTCACTCCATCACCATCACCCTGATCCCCTCAAACTCACTACTTCTCCATCACACTGAGCCACTCACACTCACTCCATCACCATCACCCTGACCCCCTAACACTCACTCCAACACCTTTACCCTGACCCCCTCACACTCACTCCATCACCTTTACCCTGACCCCCTCAATCTCATTCCATCACCGTCACACTGACCTCCTCACACTCACTCCATGACCATCACCTTGACCCCCTCACTCTCACTCCATCACTGTCACCCTGACACCTTCACACTCTCTCCATCACAGTCACCTTGATCCTCTCACACTCACTCCATCACCGTCACCCTGACCACCTCACACTCACTCCATCACCGTCACACTGATCCACTCACTCTCACTCCATCACTGTCACCCCGACTTCCTCACACTCGTTCCATCACCGTCACCCTGACCATCTCACACTCACTGCATCACGGTCACCCTGACCCCATCACACTCACTCCATCACTGTCACCCTGAACCCCTTACACTCACTCTATCATAGTACCCCTACCCCCTCAAACTCACTCCTTCTCCGTCACCCTGACCCCCTCGCACTCACTCCATCACCGTCATTCTCAACCTGTCACACTCACTCTATCACTGTCACCCTGACCACCTTACACTCACTCTATCAGGGTCACCCTGACTCCCTCACACACACTCCATCACGGTCACCCTGACCCCCTCACACTCACTCTATCGCCTTCACGCTGACCCCCTCACTCTCACTCCATCACCGTCACCCTGATCCCCTCAAACTCACTCCGTCTCCATCACACTGAGCCACTCACACTCACTCCATCATCGTCACCCTGACCCCCTCAGACTCACTCCATCACCTTTACCCTGACCCCCTCACACTCACTCCATCATCGTCACCCTGACCCCCTCGCACTCACTCCATCACCGTCACTCTCACCCTGTCACACTCACTTTATCACTGTCACCCTGACCACCTTACACTCACTCTATCAGCGTCACCCTGACCCCCTCACACACACTCCATCACGGTCACCCTGACCCCGTCACTCTCTCTCCATCACCATCATCCTGATCTCCTCATACTCAGTGCTACATCGTAACCCTGACCCTCTCACACTCTCTCCATCACAGTCTTCCTGACCCCCTTAATCTCATTCCATCACCGACACAATGACCTCCTCACACTCACTCCATCAACTTCACTCTGACCCCCTCACTCTCGCTCCATCACCGTCTCCCAAAACCCCCCAAACTCACTCCATCACCGTCACATTGACCCCCTCACACTCACTCCATCACCGTCACCCTTACCCCGTCACTCTCACTCCATCACCGTCAACCTGATCCCCTCACACTCACTCCTTTACCGTCACACTGACCCACTCACACTCACTCCATCACCGTCACACTGTTCCTCTCATACTCTCTCACCGTCGCAATGAACCCCGCTCACTCGCTCCATCACACTCACCCTCTACCGCTCACACTCGCTCCATCACACTCACCCTCTACCGCTCACACTCGCTCCATCACGGTCACCCTCACCCCCTCACACTTACACCATCACTGTCACCCTGATCCCCTCATACTCACTCCATCACCGTCACACTGACCCCCTCACACTCTCCATCAGCATCAACCTGACCCACTCACACTCGCTCCATCACACTCACACTCAACCACTCACACTCACTCCTTCACCGACACCCTGAACCCCTCACACTCATTCCATCATGGTCACACTGAATCCCTTACACTCACTCCATCACCGTCACCCTGACCCCGTCACACTCACTCCATCACCGACACCCTGAACCCCTCACACTCACTCCATCATGGTCACTCTGAATCCCTCGCACTCGCTCCATCACCGTCACCCTGACCCCCTCACACTCACTCAAGTACTGTCGCCCTGATCTTGTCACACTCACTCCATCATCGCCACTCTGACCCCATCACACTCATACCATGCCAGTCACCCTGAACTCCACACACGCACTCCATCTCCGTCACACTGACCAGCTCACACTCACTCCATCACCATCACCCTGACCACTCACACTCACTCCATCAACGTCACCCTGAACCTCTCACACTCACTCCACCACCATCACACTGACCCCATCACACTCATACCATCACTGTCATCCTGAAACCCTCACACTCACACCATCACTGTCATCCTGACCACTCACACTCACTCCATCAGCGTCACACTGATCCCCTTACACTCACTCTATCACCGTCACACTGATCCACTCACACACACTTCATCAGCGTCACCCTGATCCACTCACACTCACTCCATCACCGTCACCCTGACACCCTCATACTCACTCCATCACCGTGACCCTGATTCCATCACACTCACTCCGTCTCCGTCACACTGATCCACTCACACACATTCCGTCACTGTCACCCTGAACCCCTTACACACACTCCATCACCTTCACCCTGACACCCTCACACTCACTCCATCAACGTCACACCGATACCCTCACACTCACTCCATCACCATCACCCTCTCACGCTGACACTCTCACACTCACTCCTCCCCTCACCCTGACCAGCTCACACTCACTCCATCATCGTTACACTGATCCCGTCACACTCACTCTATCACCGTCACACTGATCCACTCATACACACTCCATCTGCGTCACCCTGACCGTCTCACACTCCGTCCATCACCGTCACACAGACCCCATCACACTCACTCCATCACCGTCACCCTGACACCCTCACACTCACTGCATCACTGTCACCCTGATCCCCTCACACTAACTCCATCGCCTTCACCCTGACACCCTCACACACACTCCATCACCGTCACCCTGACCCACTCACATTCACTACATCAACGTACCCTGATACCCTCGCACTCACTCCATCACCGTCACCCTGATCCCCTCACACTCACTCTATCTCTGTCACACTGATCCACTCACACACACTTCCTCACCATCACCATGAACCCCTCCCACTCACTCCATCACCTTCACACAGATCCCCTCACACTCACTTCATCACTGTCACGCTGACCCCCTCACACTCACTCAGTCACCATCACCCTGACCCCCTCACACTCCATCACAGTCACCCTAACCTTCTCACGTTCACTGCATCACTGTCTCCCTAACCTCCTCACACTCACTCCATCGCTGTCACACGGGCCCCCTCACACTCACTACATCATCGTCACCCTAACCCTCTCACTCTCACTCCATCATCGTCACCGTGACCCCCTCACACTCACTCCATCACCGTTACCCTGACACCCTCACACTCACTCCATCACGGTCACCGTGAGCCCCTCACACTCACTTCATCACTGTCACACTCACCCCCTTACACTAACTCCATCACCGTCACTCTGTGCTCCTCACACTCACTCCATCACCGTCACTCTGACCCCCTCACACTCACTCTATCACCGTCACACTGGCGCCCTCACTCTCACGCCATCACCGACACCCTGACACCCGCACATTCACTCCATCACCGTCACCCTTGCCCCCTCACTCTCACTCCATCACCGTCACCCTGACCCACTCACACTCACTCAATCACCGTCATCCTTACCCTCTCACACTCAGTCCATCACTGCCACCATGATCCCCTCACACTCACTCCATCACCCTCACCCTGACCCTCTCACACTCACTCCATCACAGTCAATCGGAGCCCCTCACACTCACTCCATCACCGTCACCCTGACCCCCTCAAACTCACTCCATCACCGTCAACCTGACCTCCTCACACTCACTCCATCACTGCACCATGACACCCTCACACTCACTCCATCACCGTCACCCTGACCCCCTCACAATCGCTCTATCACAGCCACCCTGACCCCCTCACAATCGCTCCATCACCGTCACCCTGACCCCCACAAAGTGACTCCATCTCCGCCACCCTGACCCCCTCACATTCACTCCATCACCGTCACCCTGACCCACTCACACTCACTCCATCACAGTCATCCTGACCCCCTCACACTCACTCCATCACTGTCACCCTGACACTCTCAAACTGACTCAATCAACGTCACAATTAACCCTCACACTCACTGTATCATCTCCCCGAACCCCTCAGACTCACTACATCACTGCCACCCTGACCCCCTGACAATCACTCCAACACCGTCACCCTGACCATCTCACACTCACTCTATCAGCATCACCCTGATCCCCTCACCCTCACTCCAGAGCCATCGCACTGATCTCCTCACACTCACTCAGTCACCATCACCTTGACACACTTACACTCACTCCATCAACCGCTCCCTGACACTCACACGCTCACTCCATCATCGAACCTAGACCCTTGCACACTCACTCCATCACCGTCACCCTGACCCCCTCACACTCTCTCCATCACTGCCACACTGACCCCCTCACACTAACTCCATCATCGTCACTCTGTGCTCCTCACACTCACGTCATTACCGTTACCCTGACACCCTCACACTCACTCCATGACCGTCACCATGGCCCTCTTACACACACTCCATCACAGTCAATCTGACACCCTCACACTAACTCCATCACTGTCACTCTTTCCTCCTCACACTCACTTCATTACCGTTACCCTGACTCCCTCACACTCACTCCATCACCGTCACCAATGCCCTCTCACACTCACACTAACACCGTCACCCTGGCACCCTCACTCTCACGCCAGCACCGACACCCTGACACCCGCACATTCACTCCATCACCACCACCAAGACCCCCTCACACTCACTCCATCACCGTCACTCTGATCCCCTCACATTCACTCCATCATCCTCACCCTGACCCCCTCACACTCACTCCATCACTGTCAACCTGACGCCCTCACACTCACTCCATCACTGCACCATGACCCCCTCACACTCACTCCATCACCATCACCCTGATCCCCTCACACTCACTCCATCAACCGCTCCCCGACACTCTCACACTCACTCCATCACCCAACCTAGACCCTCGCAGACTCACTCCATCACAGTCACACTGACCCCGTAACACTCACTCCATCACCGTCACCCTGAACCCCTCACTCTCACTCCATCACCGTCACTCTGACCCCCTCACACTCACTCTATCACCGTCACACTGGCGCCCTCACTCTCACGCCATCACCGACACCCTGACACCCGCACATTCACTCCATCACCGTCACCCTTGCCCCCTCACTCTCACTCCATCACCGTCAACCTGACCCCCTCACACTCACTCTATCACTGTCACCGTGACCCTCTCACACTCACTCCATCATTGTCACCCTGACCCCCTCACACGCACTCCATCACTGTCGCCCTGACCCCCTCACACTCACTCCATCACTGTCACCCTGACCCCCGCACACTCACTCCACCTTTGTCACCCTGACGCCCTCACACTCACTCCTTCACCGTCACCCTGACCCCTTAGACTCACACCATCACCGTCACACTGACCAACTCACACGACTCAATCACTGTCACCCTGACCCCCTCACACTCACTCCATCACCGTCCCACTGATCCCCTGACACTCACTCCATCACCATCATACTGACCCTCTCACACTCACTCCATCTCCGTCACACTGACCCCCTCATACTCATTCCATCACCATCACCCTGTCCCCTCACACTCACTTCATTACCGTTACCCTGAAACCCTCACACTCACTCTATCACCGTCACCCTGACCCCCTCACACTCACTCAATCGCCGTTACCCTGACCCCCTCACACTCACTCAATCACCCTCACCCTGACTCCCTCATACTCACTCCATCGCAGTCAATCTGACCCCCTCACACTCATTCCATCACCATCACTCTGATACCCTCACACTCACTCCATCACCGTCATCCTGACCCCCTCACACTCACTCCATCACTGTCACCCTGACCACCTGTTTTAAAAAATTCTCAAGGTCAAGGACCAGGCTCGCAGGAAAGTAGTCTGACACAGAACAAACAGCCAAGAGGCGAATCTGCTAGAATATAAGTGTTTTATTCCCCGCAGCGTCGCCACAACCAGTCTCGTACTCACAATGGGTCTGGTTTATACTCACTCTACGTGTTACCGGAACTGGGAGCCGTCAGTTCTCGTAGAGCGGTTGCCAACAACCCACGCTCGGCGGTTAAACGCAACCCCGGAGCAGACTCTACCGAACTGGAGACTTTTCCAGCTGATATACTCTTTTCCAGATATAAACATTCATGTGAACAGCAGAGCAAGGCTAAAAAACACATTCCATTCTGGTTACATACAGATAAGAAGATTCACACGGGAAGGTGTATAATAAGATTCACACGGGACTAAGCGACACCTTCCATTTTCGGTTAGATTCACACATGTAGCAGAGCAAGGCTAAAAAACACATTCCATTCTGGTTATTCACACGGGAAGGTGTATAATAAGATTCACACGGGACTAAGCGACACCTTCCATTTTCGGTTAGATTCACACATGTATTGGGACACAATTTTAACCCTTTCACCACATTCCACTGCTTGGCCCAATACATGTGTTGCATAATGATTCACACATGTATTGGGACATAATTTTACACCACATTCCACTGCTTGGCCCAATACATGTGTTACATTATGCCCATATGTATTCTTTCTAACAAGCGCCTACGCACACGCCAAATATACAAGCAAGTCAGGACATTACAGCATGTTAAAATCACCAGGACCGCTGCCAGGATCGACAAGGGTGGGAACAGGAATGTCCCCGCAGTGGAGGACATACCACTCAATATGTCCCACCAATGATGAGCTGACTCCACGTCCACTACACGGGCAGCATGTACTACCTCCTGTCCATGTATAAAGGTAGACACCGTAACCTTGGTGACATTGGTTTGATGCTTTCGTAATATCTGCTTAAGCTCCTCGGATCGGTCCAATGCTCGCTTAAACCGATCCAGGGAAATGTTCCAAGGATTCATCAGCACTTTCCACTGCACCTTGGTAAAGTGGCGAGCACTGCTATAAGTGGTCAACAAATAGGTGTGATTCTGCCAGTGCCACTGATAGACATTTGAGAGGCATCCCGAGAACGGTGCTGAGGGAAGCATAGGATGTGGATTATTGGTAGCCACACAGAGCGTGTGTGGCCCAATCTGCCACATCATGTCCCTTGGAGTCTCAACAGTCCATTCGCACAGGGCCGTTCCCTTAGTCAAGCAAGGGTCCCGATACCTGTCCATCAGTAGGCAAGTTTTCCCCTGATCAGTCTGTTCACAAGCGGACAGATCATAGGTAATATTGGTATCTGGGCTAAACCACTGTCCCCTTGTCTTCAGAAAATAATATCCAGAAGATGTAATCACTGGTAATACATAATATCGACAGACCGTAACAGTGTGGGTTACATTCATGGTAACAAAGTATCCGTTACACATAGTTGCGTTACACCATGTTCGCTCTGGATGGGTTATCATCCACAATTTCTCAGATACATTCCATAGTCCCCTCCACGCCTGTACATTGGGGGATGTTACCACACGCAAAAAGCGTTCTTTCTGTATTTGAGCATGCAACATTTGAATATGACAGGCAGTCCAATTTAACTGAGCCGTAATGTTCTCAAACAGTTCCTGAGTGGCGCCCCAGACATCCAGTTCCCATTGCAGAGATCGTATCATTATTTCAGCTGTCTCTCCTTGAGTCATCATTACGGATGGCATCCACCTTCCAATAGTATGTAGTCCTTGTGAGGTGGCCTGTCCCGTGTTAGATAATTTAGTACGGGTCACCTCAGAGTCAATGGCATTCGAGATACCCATAACAGTTCCTGCGCCTCCCAGCAGGGTGTCGTACCACGCTCGTCGCCGCCTCTTGGTATGACACTCGGGTATGAGGGGCAACTGTACCCGCCAATGAACATCAGTGTGCAGTACCGCCCGGGCCATCTGTTGACAAGTTGACATAATAGGGGCCAACTGTGTTCGATGCGACCGCACGCCCCCCGTGGCTGGCCCGCCCCGCGTGGGGTTTAATAACGCCTCAGACGGGGCGTTCGTCGAGGGCAGTACCATTATTAACCACATGAATCGATGACGATTCCGAATATCGGTGGCATTGCGCAGCCACAGATCTCCCCCCCGAGCTGTGACGCTCCAATGAGTCCCCGTTGTCCCGCATGTCTGGGTGCGTCGGTCCCACAAACACGTCTTGACTTGGGCATTTACCACCAGGGTGCAATTAGGCGGTATGAACGATATGTCATATTTTTCCCCATCCCGGCGCATGTAGCACTGTGCACACGTGTACAATTGACAGTCGCTGGTGAGAGTCAGAACAACGCACTGCTGACCGGGTTCACATGTAAAATCGTCCTGCGTCCGTCGCTGGCTACTGGCCTCCCACCGCACCTCATGGCGGGCGACCGGTACCAGCGTCCAGGCCGTGATACCGATGCCCTGGAGTGGCCATCCGATCGCGAACATCGCCAATAGGAGTCGCAATCCCCATGACCACCCCATGTTCAAGGCGGAGGGCCAGCTTGCGGGTGCATAGCAATTACAACATTATTTAGGTCTCACGTAAGTAGCACTGGTTCGCCGGGACGTTTGCCCAGGTCGGGTCCCCGGGGTACATAATGGTGACCAGACTGTCCTTCCCCTGTGCTATGATTTCGGCCGGCCTGGGGGCGCCGGTCGTCTGGCGCACCCATACCTTGGCCCCCTTAGTGTCAGTAGACCCAAATCCCCCCGTCCCACGCTCAGTAACCGTAACGGGAGCTCCCGTCTCTTCCACCGTTGTAAGGTTACACGGCTTAATGACCAATTCCGCTATTCTGTCCCCCTTCTGTATCACGTAAGGTTCAGCGGTGATGTTGACCAGGATCACCCCCAACTCCCCTTGGTAGTCTGCGTCAATTACGCCTGCCATCACATCAATCCCCTTTAGTGACAGTCCCGACCGCGGGAGGATATGCCCATAGGTTCCAGGGGGACAAATCAATCCTAACCCGGTCTTAATCACCGTAGGTTTCTGTTGGATCAAAGTCTGGGCAGTTAGTGCTCGTAGGTCCAGTCCAGCCGAAGCCGGCGTGGCCCTTACGGGAATATCAGCTTCCTCAGCGAATTTCCACATTTTAATAGGCTGAGTCTTTGGGGTATCACATACTCGTATCATCCTATTCAAGGGTGTTACCCCATTTCCTAATGGGCGGTTATTAATTTGTTTCACCACCCGAATTAGTTGCTTCTTCCAACCTGTTAAGTCATTGCAACCTCCTGCTTTTCGTAGTGAGGACTTCAGAAGCCCATTCATTCGTTCTATAAGTCCCGCAGCTTGTGGGTGATAGGGTACATGATAAACCCATTCCACGTGGTTATCGTGACACCACTGCTTTACCGCCCTTCCTGTGAAATGGGAGCCATTGTCACTCTGGACCTGTATGGGCAATCCATAAAATTGTTCAATCAAATCTAAACATGGCAAGGTAGCCTGTTGATTGTTGTGACGACAGGGATGGGCTACCAAAACCCCAGACATAGTGTCCACAGCTGTACATATGTGGTTACATCCTTGTGAGGAGGGTAAGGGACCCACAAAGTCCATTTGCCAGCTCTGTCCCGGACCATCCCCCCGATGGATATGTCCCATCATGTGTTGGGGCACTCCCTGCCGCTGATGTTGACACTGCTCACACTGGTTTACTGCAGTCTTAACATCATCTACCATAAGATCTATTCCTCGGTCTCTAGCCCATTGCAAGGTTCCTTGCACTCCCCAGTGCCCAGCCTTAAGGTGTGCCCATCTAGCTAGGTCCACTGAGGTGCCCCTTTGCACCATCATGGTTCGGACGATACCATCCACATACCGGTTATGTAGAGCTTCCACATCATTTCGAGATGTATGGGCATCTACGTGGGTGATGTATATGACCAGGTATTGAGCTTTCTCCCATATATCTGCCCATAACTGTTTACCCCATACTTCCCTATTCTGGATCATCCACTGATTGGCCTGCCAAGTTGGCATCAATTGTGTCATGCCGTTAACCACTGACCACGAGTCAGAGAACAAACAAACTCCCATGACCCCTGCTTGCATGACTACCATATGCACTGCTTTTAATTCTGCCCACTGACTACTTTTTCCCTCCCCTAATTCTTCTAGGGTAGTGCCTTGTTTTGGGTTAAAGGCGGCAGCTTTCCATCTACGCTGTCCCGCTTTCCATTGGGCTGACCCATCTACGAACCAAGCCGTGGCTTGTTCATCCGGGGTCAGTTCATCATACCGTTTTCCCATCTTAACGGGTGATTCCTTGTATTCAATCACCTCAAACCGTTTTTCCCCTTCCTCAGGGGCCTCCGCCACTTGCTCATGTAGGACTGACACTCCTTTCTGTCCAGTCCGCACTCTCTCCGACACATACCATTTCCATTTAATGATGCTGCTCTCTTGGGCAGTTCCTATTCGGTGGGTAGTGGGGTCACTAAGTACCCACGGAAGAATAGGGATAGCTGTTCTCATGATCACTTCATGTCCAATGGTCAGGGCCTCGGTTTCCACCAAGCCCCAGTAGCATGCTAATAACTGTTTCTCAAAGGGGGTATACCGTTCCCCTGCCGGGGGTAATTTTCGGGACCAAAATCCCAGTGGCTTACGGGCTCTTCCCTGTTTTTGCCATAAGCTCCAATTGGCATAATTCCCCTGTGCTGAGACTTGCAGTTCTTCAGGTCCTGACTCTATCTTTCCCAAGGATACAGCTTGCTGTATCGCTTGCTTGGCCATTTCAAATGCAGTTTGATGGACCCCCGTCCATTCGAACGCTGCCTTTTTCCTCGTAACTCGATACAAAGGTTTTAAAATTTGTCCTAAATGGGGAATATGCTGTCTCCAGAATCCGAATAACCCAATAAATTGCTGCACGTCCTTCTGGGTGTGAGGGACGGCAAAGACCTGAATCTTATTTTTAGCTTTCGCAGTGATTTCCCTTTCCCCCTTGTTCCACACGATTCCTAAGAATTTTACCGTTTGTGAGGGACCCTGGATTTTGGCTGGGTTGATCTCCCACCCATATCCTCGCATATGTTGAACCAGTTGGTCCAGCAATTCCTGAACCTGCTTCTGACTTGTCCCCTGTATCATCATATCGTCAATATAGTGCGAGATCATCACTTCGTCAGGCACTTTAAAGGCAGCCAAGTGTTCTGCAACTATCCGGTGGCAGATAGTAGGGCTATGCAGATATCCTTGGGGCAATCGCGTGAACGTGAATTGTCTACCCTCCCAAGTGAATGCGAACTGTTCCTGCCTATCCTCGGGAATAGGAATTGTGAAGAAGGCATTAGCCAAATCAATTACTCCGTACCACACCCCTGGATGATGTTGGATTCGTCCTATAATAGTGACGGCATCCGGGACCGCTGCCGTCAAGGCCGGAGTGTGACGGTTTAGTTGCCGATAATCTACCGTCATCCGCCATGACCCATCGGCTTTATGTACGGGCCATAAGGGGTTATTCCACGCCGTGGTGCATGTCCTAAGCACTCCCGCTTCCAAATAATCCTTAATTGTGGCGGATATTTCTTTATGTCCACCGGGAATCCTATACTGTCTAAGACTTATTACGCGATCGGCGATCGGGATGGGGAAGGGGTCCATTTTAACCTTTCCCACTAACACCGTCCTACAGCGCAAAGCCATTTTCGTGATTCCAAATTCAAACTTCCCTTGTTGGAGGTGAAGTGTTAAACCGGCCAGAATGTCCATTCCCAGGATCCATTCTCTAACCGGTGTAATGATAATTGAATAAGTTTTAATGGGCATTGTACCTATCTTTAGGGGCAATTGTACTGTTTTTCCTTCAATCAGATTACCTCCCAGCCCAACCAGCGTGACTGGGGTTCCTTTAAACTTATAGGGCGTCCCATAGATTAAGGTGGCCTCCGCCCCTGTGTCCACTAGAGCCATAACGGTTTGGACGGATTTGCACCAATAGATAGTCAATGATACATGAGGTCGAATGTCGTCTGCTGACCATTGGCACGTTCGTGGGCAAACCCTTGGGGCTTGGCCCGATTCCTATTGTTCCTCCCATTCATCTTCCCCAGACAGCACTGGGTAAAGACGTTTGCCTCGCCCTTCTTTGTTCTTGCCTTTCTTACTAGGTTTCCGGCCACGCCTATCCACTTTATAACACTCTCGGAGGGGAGGCCGTACCTCCTCCTCCTCCTCGTCCTCCGAGGATTCCCACCGCTGGGAAGTGGAAGTTCTACCCCCTCGAGGCTCATTAACAACCGGACCCCGTGTCTGACATTTTTGTGTTAGTAATTCCACTAGGTCTTCCATAGTGGGTCGGGACTCCGTCTCTACCCGGGACACCTTCAGTCCCTTTCGTCTGCATAAGTCTTTTAATTCCGGTGTAGGTAGGCCATCAATCTCCGATGCTGGGACCTGCGCCCGTATCAAAGCTTGCCACAAAGCATGCCGTGAGGGGCCTTGGTTACTTCCTTGACTAGGGTTTACTTTTCCCCCTGCCCGAGCCTCAGGGCGACGCCCCTCCGTGCCCCCCTGAGAAGCACGGGTTGTGGGTCCCCAATCCCCCAAACCACCCATCTCCCTCATCATACTACGGGCATTTCCTAGGGTTTCTCCCCGTCCACTCAACATTATGGTTAATAACAGTGGTTTATAATGGGGGGGGGGCAGTGTTCACTAGGTGGTCTCTAGTCTGTCTACTAACATTTGTGTTATCTACCTCGTCCAGCACTCCCAGCAACAGGGCATCCCGCACACACAAACGGGTTAGCCTCTGAACCCCTTCCTTAATTGTTGTCCAAGTTCCTTCCAAGGGGGGCCAATCGGACGGGAAGGGATACTGTTCGGCCACTGCCCTGGCATACATCCCAAATAAGGTCCCCATACTGCGATCTATTACCATATCCTTGGCTTGTCTGCGGTACCCCAGGTCTATGGCAGCATCCTTTGCTAATCCACCAAACTTGGGAGCATCCTGATAGTCTACCTGCACTTGTTGCCCCCCTTCCTCGAGGAGCCGAATTAGCCATAGCTCTAACGGCTCCCCAGGATTACGTCGGGTTTTCTGGGTGATAAACAGCACCTCATCGGTAGTGAAGTCTTCCGTTAATTCAGAGAATTCTGCGGGAGGCTGAGCCCGCGGTAATTCATGCATAATTGCCTCCCCTTGTTCATTCCGTATAGGGTTTCCTTCCTCATCTAACATTACCTCCCGTTGCACTGGGAGACGTCTCTGAACCTGCTTTCTCCTAACCACTGGTTTAGCTTGGAGTACGGGTGGGTCCTCTTCGTACTGATCATCTGAATCTCCCCAAATATTCCCATCCCAATGATCGATATCCCACCGATCCCCGTTATTTAACTGGGCTACAAACGCCCGTACTTGTACCGGGTCCGGGGTTCGAGGGACCTTCCTTTTCTCTTTCCGTTTCTTAGCAGACAGATACATAATAGTTCGTCCTGCTAGTTCAGTTAATGCTGTCAATTCAGCTTTTAACTTCATAATTTCCTGCCTCAACATAGAGGCATCTCCCGAACTGAGTCCCTGCTCATGTTTCAGGAGGGCTAATTCTGCTTCAGCTTTCTGGCGCTTGTCTGACTGTTGTCTACAAGCCGCCGCACAGGCCCACATCCTCCGCTGTACCCCAGGCAAGGGGTTCTTCGGCAGGACTGGGATCCTTTCAAGGGTGGACAGCAGCGACCCTGGGGTTCCTACGCCCTCGGCCTCCCAGTTCTCCGGTCGCCCCCCACCATTTCTCAAACAAACTGCCACGCCATGCCACGGCCCATGCCATCCCGGGACGGTCGGGACCTCCACAGTTAGTTCCTCTGGTTTCTTAGCCTTTTTCCAAAACATTGTTCTGTATCAAAATCTTTCCTCAATTGCGATTGATCCTGCCGACTACGCCAAATGTTTTAAAAAATTCTCAAGGTCAAGGACCAGGCTCGCAGGAAAGTAGTCTGACACAGAACAAACAGCCAAGAGGCGAATCTGCTAGAATATAAGTGTTTTATTCCCCGCAGCGTCGCCACAACCAGTCTCGTACTCACAACGGGTCTGGTTTATACTCACTCTACGTGTTACCGGAACTGGGAGCCGTCAGTTCTCGTAGAGCGGTTGCCAACAACCCACGCTCGGCGGTTAAACGCAACCCCGGAGCAGACTCTACCGAACTGGAGACTTTTCCAGCTGATATACTCTTTTCCAGATATAAACATTCATGTGAACAGCAGAGCAAGGCTAAAAAACACATTCCATTCTGGTTACATACAGATAAGAAGATTCACACGGGAAGGTGTATAATAAGATTCACACGGGACTAAGCGACACCTTCCATTTTCGGTTAGATTCACACATGTAGCAGAGCAAGGCTAAAAAACACATTCCATTCTGGTTATTCACACGGGAAGGTGGAAAATAAGATTCACACGGGACTAAGCGACACCTTCCATTTTCGGTTAGATTCACACATGTGTTGGGACACAATTTTAACCCTTTCACCACACCACCTCACACTCACTCCATCACTGTCACCGTGACGCTCTCACACTCACTCCATCACTGTCACCCTGACCCCCTCACACTCACTCCATCACTGTCACCCTGACCCCTGCACACTCACTCCACCTTTGTCACCCTGACGCCCTCACACTCACTCCTTCACCGTCACCCTGACCCCTCACACTCACACCATCACCGTCACACTGACCAACTCACACGACTCTATCACTGTCACCCTGACCCCCTCACACTCACTCCATCGCCGTTACCCTGACCCCCTCACACTCACTCAATCACCCTCACCCTGACTCCCTCATACTCACTCCATCGCAGTCAATCTGACCCCCTCACACTCATTCCATCACCATCACTCTGATACCCTCACACTCACTCCATCACCGTCATCCTGACCCCCTCACACTCACTCCATCACTGTCACCCTGACCCCCTCACACTCACTCCATCACTGTCACCGTGACGCTCTCACACTCACTCCATCACTGTCACCCTGACCCCCTCACACTCACTCCATCACTGTCACCCTGACCCCCGCACACTCACTCCACCTTTGTCACCCTGACGCCCTCACACTCACTCCTTCACCGTCACCCTGACCCCTCACACTCACACCATCACCGTCACACTGACCAACTCACACGACTCTATCACTGTCACCCTGACCCCCTCACACTTACGCCATCACTGTCACCCTGACCCCCTCACACTCACTCAATCACCCTCACCCTGACTCCCTCATACTCACTCCATCACAGTCAATCTGACCCCCTCACACTCATTCCATCACCATCACTCTGATACCCTCACACTCACTCTATCATCCACACCCTGGCCCCCTCACACTCACTCCATCACTGTCACCCTGACCACCTCACACTTACTCAATCACTGTCACCCTGACCCCCTCACACTCACTCCATCACCGTCACTCTGACCCTCTCACACTCACTCCATCATTGTCACACTGTCCCCCTCACACTCACTCCATCACCGTCACCCTGAATCCCTCACACTCACTCCATCACCATCTCCATGACTCCCTCACACTCACTCCATCACGGTCACACTGATACCCAGCCTGATCCTCACCGCCGTCCACACTCTGCCCCCAGCCTCACCCTCACCGCCGTTCAACACCACCCGCAGCCTGACCATTACCGCCACCCACGCACCTCCCTCCGCCTGAATATCACCACTGTCCACACACTGCCCACAGCCTCTCTCCCTCTCCTCTCTCGCTCTCTCCTTTCTCACCCTCATCCCTCTCTCGTCCTTCCTCTCGCCCTCCTCTCCAGCCCTCCCCTCTCTCACCCTCTTCTCTCTCGTCATCCTCTCTCGCCCTCCTCTCTCGCCCTCCCCTTTCTCACCTTCTCCTCTCTCGTCCTCCTCTCTCGCCCTCCTCTCTCGCCGTCCCGCCTCTCGCCCTCTCCCTCTCTCTCGCCCTCCTCTCTCGCTCACCCTTCTCTCACCCACCCCTCTCTTGACCTCCACTCTCTTACCCACCTCTCTCTCGCCTTCCCCTCTCTCGCCCTCCCCTCCCTCCCCTCTCTCATCCTCCCCCGCTCATCCTCCCCTCTCTCTCCCTCCCCTCTCTCACCCTCACCCCTCTCATGCGCTCCCTTCCCTCCCCTATCTCGCCCTCCCCCTCCCCTCCCTTGTCTTCTCCCTCCCTCTCGCCCTCCCCTCCCTCCCGCCCCTCTCACACCCTCCCCTCTCTCTCACCCTCCCTCCTCTCGTCCTCCCCTCTCACACCCTCACCCTCTCTCGCCCTCCCCCTCTCTCATCCTCCCCTCACTCTCACCCTCCCACTCTCTCGTCCTCCCCTCTCTCACCATCACCCCTCTCTCGCCCTCCCCTCCCTCCCTGTCCTCTTTTGCCCTACCCTTCCCTCACACCCTCTCCCTCCCTCACACCCTCCCCTCCCTCCTTCCACTCTCTCACACTCCCCATCTCTCGCCCTCTCCTCTCTCAACTTCACCACTCTCTCGCCCTCCCCTCCCTCCCTGTCCTCTCTTGCCCTACCCCTCCCTCACGCCCTCCCACCCCTCACACCCTCCCGTCCCTCTTTCCACTCTCTCACACGCCCCCTCTCTCGCCCTCCCTACTGTCCCTCTCCTCTCTCACCCTCTCCCTCCATCACATTCTCCCCTCCCTCCTTACACTCTCTTCCCCTCCCCTCTCTCTCCCTCCCCTCTTTCGCACTCCTCTCTCTTGCCAGCCCCTCTCTTGCCCTCCCCTCTCTCGGTCTCCCCTCTCTCGCTCTCCACTCTCTCGCTCTCCCCTCTCTCGCTCTCCCCTCTCTCGCCCTCCTCTATTTTGCCCTTCCTCTCACGCCCTCCCCCATTATCGCACTCCCCTCTCTCTTGCCCTCCCCTCTATTGCCCTCCCCTCTCTCTTGCCCTCCCCTTTCTCGCCCTCCTCTCTCTCTCCTTCCCACTCTCCCTCCTCTCTCTTACCCACCCCTCTCTCTCCCACCTCTCTCCCCTCACCTCTCTCTCTTACCTTCCCCTCTCTCGCCTGCTCCACTCTCGCTCATCCCTCTCTCCCGCCCTCCCCCCCTTCTCGCCCTCCACTCTCTCGACTTCCCCACCTTTCGCCCTCCCCTCTCTCTCGCCTTCCCCTCTCTCCTGTCACTTCTCTCTTGCCTTCCACTCTCTCGGCCGCCCCCCTCTCTCCCCCTCTCGCCCTACCCTCCCTGCTTCCTCTCTCTCGCCCTCTCCTCTCTCGCCATCCCCTCCCTCCATCCACTCTCACCCTCACCCCTCTCATGCACTCCCATACCACCCTCCCCACTATCGCCCTCCCCTTCCTCCCTCTACTCACTCGCCCTCCTCTCTTGCCCTCCCCTCCCTCCCTCCCCTCTCTCGCCTTGTCCCTCCCTCTCGCCCTCGCCTCCCTCACTCCCCTCTCTCCCCATTCCCTCTCTCGCCCCCGCCCCTCTCTCGCCCTCCCCTCTCTCGCTCACCCTCTCTCGCACAACCCCTCCATCTCGCCCTCCCCTCCCTCCTTCCCCTCTCTCACCCTCCCCCTCTCGCTCTCCCCTCTCTTGCCCTCTCCCTTCCTTTCACCCACCCCTCCCTCCCTTCACTCACTCACCCTCCCGTCCCTCTCGCCCTCTACCTCCCAATCGCCCTCCCCTCCCTCTCTGCACTCTCTCACTGTCTCCCCTCTCATGCACTCCCCCTCCATCACCTCTCTCGCCCTCCCCCTCTTGCCCTCCGCCCTCTCTCGCACTCCCCTGTCTTACCCTCCTCTCACTCGCCCTCCCCTCTCTCACACTCTCCTCTCCCTCGCCCTCCCCGCTCTCACCCACCCCTCTCACACTCACCCCTCTCGCCCTCCCCTCGCCCGCCCTCCCCTCTCTCACACTCAGCACACTCTCACACTCCCCTCCCTGCCTGCATTATCTCACACTCCTCTCTCGCCCTCCCCTCCCTTTCTCCCCTCTCTCCCTCCCATCCCTCCCTCCCTCTCTCGCCCCCCTTCTCTCGCCCTACCATCTTTCACATTCCCATCTCTCGCCCTCCTCTCTCTCCCCTCTCTCACACTCACCCCTCTCTCGCCCTCCCCTCCCTGCCTCCCCTCTCTCGCCCTCCTCTCTTGCCCTCCCCTCCCTCCCCTCTCTCCCTACCATCCCTCCCTCCCGTCTCACGCCAGCCCGTGTCTCGCCCTCCCCTCTATCGCCCTCCCCCTCTTTCACCCTCCCAATCCTGCCTCCCCTCTCTCGCTCTCCTCTCTCGCCCTCCCCTCTGTCCCTCCCATCCCTTCCCTCCATCCCATGCCCTCCTCTCTCTCGCCCTTCCCTCTCTCTCAACCTCCCCTCTCTCGCCCTCCCCTCTCTCGCTCTCTCACTCCCACTAGCCCTCACCTCCCTCCTTCCCCTCTATCGCACTCCCCTCGCTCACCCTCTCCCTTTCTCTCGCCCTTCCCTCCCTCCCACACGTCTCGCCCTCCACTCCCTCCCACTCCTCTCTCGCCCTCCTCTCTCGCCCTCCACTCCCTCCCACTCCTCTCTCGCCCTCCTCTCTCGCCCTCCACTCCTTCCCACCCCTCTCTCGCCCTCCACTCTCTGGCCCTCCCCTCTCTCACACTCCCATCTCACGCAATCCTCTCTCTCTCGCCCGCCCCTCTCTCGCCGTCCCCTCTCTCGCACTCACCCCTCTCGTCCTCCCCTCGCTCTCACTCCCCTCTCTCGAAATCCCATCTCTCTCGCCCTCCAGTCTCTCATCCTCCCCCTCTCATCCTCACACCACTCTCGCCCAACCCTCCCTGCCTCCCATTTGACGCCCTCCCCTCTCTCGCCCATCCCTCTCTCGCCCTACTGTCTTTCGCCCTCCCCTCTCTCGCTCTCCCCTCTCTCGCCCACCCCTCCGTCGCTCTACCGTCTTTCGCCCTCCCCTCTCTCGCCCTCCACTCTCTCGCCCTCCACTCTCTCACACTCCCTTCTCTTGCCCTCCATTCTCTTGCCCTCCCCTCTCTCGCCCTCCCCTCGCTCACTCTCCCCTCTCTCGCACACCTCTCTCTCTCACCCTCCTCTCTCTCGCCCTCCACTCTCTCGCCATCCCCGCTCTCGCACTCATCCCTCTCGCCCTCCACTCGCTCAGTCTCCTCTCTCTCGTACTCTTCTCTCTCTCACCCTGTCCTCTCTCTCGGCCTCCACTCTCTCGTCGTCCCCGCTCTCGAACTCACCCCTCCCGCCTTCCCCTCGCTCACTCTCCCCTCTCTCGCACACCTCTCTCTCTCGCCCTCCTCTCTCTCGCCCTCCAGTCTCTCACCCTCCCCTCTCTCACACTCCCCTCTCTCGCCCTCCTCTCTCTCGCCCTCCATTCTCTTGCGCTCCACTCTCTCACACTCCCCTCTCTCGCCCTCCCCTCGCTCACTCTCCCCTCTCTCGCACACCTCTCTCTCTCGCCCTCCTCTCTCTCGCCCTCCTCTCTCTCGCCCTCCACTCTCTCGCCCTCCACTCTCTCACACTCCCCTCTCTCGCCCTCCTCTCTCTCGCCCTCCATTCTCTTGCCCACCCCTCTCTCACACTCCCCTCTCTCGCACTCCCCACTCTCTCATCCTGTCCTCTCTCTCGGCCTCCACTCTCTCACACTCCCCTCTCTTGCCCTCCATTGTCTTGCCCTCCCCTCTCTCGCCCTCCCCTCGCTCACTCTCCCCTCTCTTGCACACTTCTCTCTCTCACCCTCCTCTCTCTCGGCCTCCACTCTCTCGCCCTCCACTCTCTCACACTCCCCTCTCTCGCCCTCCTCTCTCTCGCCCTCCATTCTCTTGCCCACCCCTCTCTCACACTCCCCTCTCTCGCACTCCCCACTCTTTCATCCTGTCCTCTCTCTCGCCCTCCACTCTCTCGCCGTCGCCGCTCTCGCACTCATCCCTCTCGCCCTCCCCTCGCTCACTCTCCCCTCTCTCGTACTCCCCTCTCTCTCATCCTGTCCTCTCTCTCGGCCTCCACTCTCTCGCCGTTCCCGCTCTCGCATTCACCCCTCTCACCTTCCCCTCGCTCATTCTCCCATCTCTCACACACGTCTCTCTCTCGCCCTCCTCTCTCTCGCCCTCCAGTCTCTCACCCTCCCATCTCTCACACTCCCCTCCCTCACCCTCCTCTCTCTTGCCCTCCATTCTCTCGCCCTCCCCTCTCTCACACTCCCCTCTCTCGCACTCCCCTCTCTCTCGCCCTCTCCTCTCTGTCTCGCCCTCCACTCTCTCGATCTCCCCTCTCTCACACTCCCCTCTCTCGCCCTCCACACTCTCGCCGTCTCCGCTCTCGCACTCATCTCTCTCGCCCTCCCCTCGCTCATTCTCCCCTCTCTCGCACACCTCTCTCTAGCCCGCCTCTCTCTGGACCTCCCCTCTCTCAAACGCACGCCTCTCGCCCTCCACACTCTCATCCTCCCCTCTCTTGTCCTCCCCTCTCTCACACTCACCCCTCTCTCGCCCACCCCTCCCTGTCTCCTCTCTCTCGCCCTCTCCTCTCTCGCCCTCCTCTCTCTCGCCCTCCCCTCTCTCAAACTCACCCCCTCGCCCTCCCCTCTCTCATCCTCCCCTCTCTTGTCCTCCCCTCTCTCACACTCACCCCTCTCTCGCCCACCCCTCCCTGCCTCCCCTCTCTCGCCCTCCCCTCTCTCGCCCTCCTCTCTCTCGCCCTCCCCTCTCTCAAACTCACCCCTCTCGCCCTCCCCTCTCTCATCCTCCCCTCTCTTGTCCTCCCCTCCCTCACACTCACCCCTCTCTCGCCCACCCCTCCCTGCCTCCCCACTCTCGCTCTCCTCTCTTGCCCTCCACACCCACCCTCCCTGCTCTCCCTCCAATCCCTCCCTTCCCCTCACAGCCTCCCGTTTCTCGCCCTCCCCTCTCTCGCCCTCCTCTGTCACCCTTCCCTGTCTCAAACTCACCCCTCTCGCCCTCCCCTCTCTCATCCTCCCCTCTCTCATCCTCCCCTCTCTTGTCCACCCCTCCCTCACACTCACTCCTCTCTCGCCCAACCCTCCCTGCCTCCCCTCTCTCCCTCTCCTCTCTTGCCCTCCACTCCCTCCTTCCCCTCTCTCCCTCCCATCCCTCCCTCCTCCTCATAACTTCCCCTCTCTCGCCATCCCCTCTCTCGGCGTTCCTCTCTCGCCCTCCCACTCTCCCGCCCTCCCCTTCCTCCCTTCCCTCTCTTGCCCTCTCCCTCCATCTCACCCTTTCCTCCCTCCCCTCACTTGCCCTCTCCCTCCCTCTCGCCCTCCCCTCCCTCCCTCCCCTCTCTCGCCTCCCCTCCCTCCCCTCTCTCGCCCTGCTCTCCTCTCTTGCCTTTCCCTCCCCCTCCCCTCTCACGCCCTCCCCTCTCTCTTGCTCCCCCCCTCTCTCGCCCTTCCCTCTCTCGCCCTCTTCCTCCCTCCCTCACTCCCCTCTCTCGCCCTCTCACCCCCACAAGTCCTCACCTCCCTCCTTCCTCTCTCTCGCACTCCCCTCGCTCACCTTCTCCCTTCCTCTCGCCCTTCCCTCCCTCCCTCACCTCTCTCGCCCTCCACTCCCTCCCACTCCTCTCTCACCCTCCTCTCTCGCCTTCCCCTCTGTCCCTCCCATCCCTTCCTACCCTCTCTCGCCCTCCCCTCTCTCGCCCACCTCTCGCTCGTCCTCTCCCTCCCCTCTCGCCCTCCACTTCCTCCTTCCCCTCTCTCGCCCTCCACTCCCTCTCTCCCCACTCTCGCCCTCGGCTATCGCCCTCCCCTCCCTCCCTCCCCTATCTCGCCCTCCTTTCTCGCGCTCCACTCCCTCCCTCCACTCTCTTGCCCTACTGTCTCTTGCCCTCCGCTCTCTCACTCTCCCCTCTCTCGCCCTCCCCTCTCTCGCCCTACCTTCTTTCGCATTCCCCTCTCTCGCACTCCCCTCTCTCTCACCCTCCCCTCTCTCTCGCCCTCCCTTCTCTCGCACTCACCCCTCTCGCCCTCCCCTCACTCGGCCTCCACTCGCTCGCACTCCCGTCTCTCTTGCCCTCCTCCATCTCGTCCTCCACTCTCTCACACTCAACCCTCTCTCGCGCCCTCACTCCCTCTCACCCTCACCTCCCTACCTCCCCTCTCTCGCCGTCTCCTCACTCGCCCTCCCGTCGCTCGGCCTTCCACTCTCGCCCTCCCCCCTCCCTCCCCTCTCTTGCTCCCATCCCTACCTCCAGTCTCACGAGCTCCCTTTTCTCGCCCTCCCCTTCTCTCGCCCTCCCTTTCCTGCCTCCCCTCTCTTCCCCTCTCCCTCCATCTCGCCCTTCGCTCCCTCCCCTCACTTGCCCTCTCCCTCGCTCTCGCCCTCCCCTCGCTCACTCTCTCCCTCTTTCTCACCCTCCCCTCCCTCCTTCCCCTCTATCGCCCTCCCCTCCCTCCCTCCCCTATCTCGCCCTCCTCTCTCGCCCTCCACATCTCCCTCCACTCTCTCTTGCCCTCCCCTCTCTCACTCTCCCCTCTCTCGCCCTCCCCTCTCTCGCCCTACTGTCTCTCGTATTCCACTCTCTCGCATCCCCTCTCTCTCGCCCTCCCCTCTCTCTCACCCTCCCCTCTCTCTCGCCCTCCCTTCTCTCGCACTCACCCCACTTGCCCTCCCCTCACTCACCCTCCACTCTCTCACACTCCCGTCTCTCTCGCCCTCCTCCATCTCGTCCTCCCCTCTCTCACACTCAACCCTCTCTCGCCCTCTCCCTCCCTCTCACCCTCACCTTCTTCCCTCCCCTCTCTCGCCGTCCCCTCTCTCGCCCACCCCTCCCTCCCTCCCCACTCTCGCCATCTCCGTCCCTCTCGCACTCCCCTCACTCGCCATCTTCCTTCCTCTTGCCCTCCACTCCCTCCCTCCCCTCTCATGCTCTCCGCTCTCATGCCCTACCCTCTCTCTTGCCTCCTCCTTTCTCGCCCTCCCCTCTCTCGCCCTCCCCCCTTCTCTCACCCTCCCCTCCCTCCCCTCTCTCGCTCTCTCCCTCCCTCTCTCACTCCCATCACTCCCTGCCCTCTCACACCCTCCCCACTCTCGCCCTCTCCCTCACTTTCGCCCACACCTCCCTCACCTCTCTCGCCCTCTCCTTTCTCACCCTCACCCCTCTCTCGCCCTCCCATCACTCCTTCCCATCTGTCGCACTCCCCTCCCTCCACTCTCTCGCCCTCTCACTCCCACAAGTCCTCACCTCCCTCTCTCCCCTCCCCCGTCCTCTCCCATCTCTCGCACTCTCCACTCTCTATCCCCTCTCTGGTCCAACACTGCCCCCTCCCCCAACCCTGTCAACACTGACCCCTCCCCAACCCCATCCATCACCTCCCCCTCCCCCAATCCCGACCATCACCGCTCCTCCCCCCACCCGCCCAACCCCGCCCCCTCTCTCTCCCTGTCCAACACCGTCCGCTCCCCAACCCAGTCCATCACCATCCCCCCACACCGTCCAACACCGCCCCCTCCCCCTCTCTGTCCAACAGCGCCTCCCCTCCCCAACCCAGTCCAACTGCAACCCCTCCCCAGCCTCGTCCAACAATGCTCCCCTCCCCCAACCCTGCCCAACACCGCCCCCTCCCCAACCCCATCCATCACCGCCCCCTCCTCCAACCCTGTAGAACACCTCCCCTCCCCAACCCCTTTCTCACGAACTCTGGCCCGCCCACTCTCTCTCTCTCTCGCCCCTCTCTCTCTCTCACTCCTTTCTCTTGCCCCCTCCCTCTCTCGCCCCATCTCTCTCTCTCTTGCCTGCCTCTCTCCCACCTCTCTCTCGCCCCGTCTCTCTCGACCCCCTCTCTCTCTCCCCTCTCTCGTCCCTCTCTCTCTCATCGCCCTCTCTCTCGCGCCCCCTCTCTCTCACTTGCGCCTCTCTCTCTCTCCCCCACCTCTCTCACCTCCCTCTCCCTCTCTCGTCCCCTCTCTCTCGACCCTCTCTCTTGCCTTCTCTATCTCTCTTGCCATTCTGCTCTTTTTTGCCCCTCTCTCTATTTCTCACTCCTGTCTCTCTCTCTTTCCCCATCACTCTTTCACCCCCTAATTCTCTCTCTCTCTTCCCTCTCTCCTCTTCTCTCTCTCGCCACCCCATCTCTGTTTTCCCCTTTCTCCTTATCCCTCCCTCTCTCTCTCTAAGACTTGCCCCCTTTCTCTCTCGCCGCCTCCCTCGCATCTCTCTCGTCTATGTCTCTCATTATCTCTCTCCCTCCCTTACCTATCTCTCTCTTGTTCCCCTCTTTCTCTCCCCGCTCCTTCTCTCTCTCCACCTTCTCTCACGCTCGTGCCCTCTCCCTCGGTATCTCTCTCTGTCTCTCTCTCCCCACCTACCTCCATTTCTCTTTGACTGAATCCCTCTCCCTCCTCTACCACCCTCCCTTTCTCTCTGACACTCTGTCTCCCTGGTCCTTCACTCTCCCTCTGACCCAGAGACTGGGGTGGGTGGTGGTGCGGCTGCATGTGGGGGGGGGGGGGTGAGAGAATAGAGAGATGTGGGATGTAGGAGGAGGGGAAATGGGGTAGAGACGGAATTGCGGGAGGGAAACAGATACGGCAGAGTGAAGTGGAGGGGGAGAGTGAAGAGTGGAGGCAGTTGGAGAAATGGGGTTTGGGGGTGTGTGGGAGAGAGAGAGGGAATGAAAGGGAGAGTTGGTGAGAAAGAGTGAGTGTGCAGAAAGAGAAAGAGAGGGAGACTAGTGATAAGAGAGAGTTGGGGAGGGGAAATGGGGAGGTCAGGTTGAAGTGGAGGGGACAGAGGGAGTTAGACCCAGCTCCCAGTTAGAGGGAGCTCCGGGTGAAGTGTCCTCCCCTTCCCTGAGGCCCGGGACTTGAGGCTGAGTCTGTCTCCCTCCAGCTCAGCTTCTCCAACACAAAGACACACAACAACATCGGTCACTCTGCTGCTCGGCACGCTTTAATGAACATTTTTATTGTTTACAAATGGAAGTAATGGATACAGTCAGTGGGATGGTGCCTTTTCTCACCGGCCCCTGAGTTGTGAGAAACATTGAAATGTGTCCCTGTAACCCCGCTGTGGGATAAGGATGGACAACCCAGCGCTACCCTCAGTCTGTTACCATAGTGACAGGCTGCTCCATCGCTGAAACACCGAACTGAAATGAGAAAATCCCGGATGGATTGATTAATGAGGGAATTTTATTGATGGATGGATTTGGGTGAAGGGATATTTCAGCACATTCTTCAGCTGCTGCCTGAACTTAGTCTGGGTCACGGCATAAATCGCGGTGTTTGTGCAGCAACTGAGGAGCTGCAGCATGAAGCCCAATTCCTGCACAAAGCCATGCAGATACAAAGAGTAATACCCCACATCATGCATCCGGGCCCATATAGAAAACAGCATGAACGTTGACCATAACAGGATGAAATTGGCCGAGATCACAAACAGTAAAATGACGGATTTTTTTCGGTTTCTCATTTCACTGTCAGACTGAGCGTCCCCATTGGTGTGAGCGCGGAGTCTCCTGCGGGCTCTGCTGGTCACTACAATGTGTCTGACGGTGAGAACATTGAGCAGCAGAATCAGGAGAAATGGGACACACGGGGTTAGAATATAGTGGAGGAACTCGATTGTGACCCAGACACTGGAGTAACGAACAGCGTCTGTAATCTCACAAAACCAGGGGAGGTTCACCAGCCAGTACCGAGTCGTGAGCATAAAATACCAGGAAATGTCCTTTAAACAGCTCAGCACAGTCACTGCTCCCAGAACCACAGCCGCCGTTTTCTCACTGCAATATTTACTTTTCAGCTTCTGGCAACAAATGGCCACAAACCGATCAAAGGTGAAAGTGACGGTGAACCAGACCGAGCAGTCAGTGGCTGCATAAAGCAGGACGGCGTGGATATTACACACGGGGATGGAGTCCTTCAGGAAATAAAACTGTTCATCATAAACAATGGGAATGTGTCTCAGGATCAGGTCGAGGATAATGACCAGGAGATCCGCCGCTGCCATGGCCCCCAGGTAACGTCTGACAGATGGAGACAATCCACAATCTTTATAAAGCAGGACGTAGATGGTCACTACGTTAGCTGTGAGGAAGGAAAACAAACCCATTATCCATCAGCCAGGAGGCAAAGGAATCCGTTTGATCGGGGACCCAGTGAGATTTTCAAATGTGTCCCTGTATTCAGGGATTTATTAAAATAATTGGAGCTGGAATAACAAATGGGAAGGTCGGAATTACTGACAAAAATGTCAGTTTTGGAATGTTGGGGACAGAACGTTCCGGGGGATGTCAGTTATAGAATGTCAGGGACAGAACGTTCCAGGATCTCCTTCAACTGTCCATCACCTTTCCATCATGATGTACTGTGCACAGGCTACATATCTGTCCAGCATGGGGAGCTGTGCAGACCACAGCAGGGTACTCATGTGTGAACCTGAAATAAATATCCATCCATCATGGGGAGCTGCACAGACCACATCATTGCAGTATCTATAAACCTCAACCAGAATGACTGACCAGCCACAAAGACCTGCGCAGTGATCACCCTCGAATTAATCTGTAACCCAGGAGCAGTTACCCTCCCAGCATGTAGGACTGTGTACACCACCCAGTGCATTGATCTATAAACCAGGAGCAGTTACCCTCCCAGCATGTAGGACTGTGTGCACCAACACAGTGCATTGATCTGTAACTCAGGAGCAGTTCCCCTCCCAGCATGTAGGACTGTGTACCCCACCCAGTGCATTGATCTGTAAACCAGGAGCAGTTACCCTCCCAGTATGTAGGACTGTGTGCACCAACACAGTGCATTGATCTGTAACCCAGGAGCAGTTACCCAACCAGCAAATAGCACAGTGTACCCCACCCCAGTGCATTGATCTGTAACCCAGGAGCAGTTACCCAACCAGCAAATAGCACAGTGTACCCCACCCCAGTGCATTGATCTGTAAACCAGGAGCAGTTACCCTCCTGGCATGTAGAGATCTGTACACCAACCCATTGCATTCCTCAGTAACACTGTGCTAGATCCCTGCGCAGTAGGAGAAACTTGCAGCCCGTGCTGGAAGTGACAGGATGTGCAACTCCCACCCATTAACAGCTACATATCTCCGTTCTACCATGACAAAGGGGTACAGTGGATATGAACATCAGTTCCAGAGAGAGATGGCGGGGGAATCAGTTTGAATATCACTACATGGGAGTGGTTTGGGGAATAGACAGAGAGGGGGAGACTGAGAGACAGTATCATGGAAGGATGTGTTCGCAGGTTTCAGAATGCTCAAATGTAGACACTTCGATAACATCCTATAACATGAGCCTGTCTTCCCAGGAAAGATGGGAAAAATGGATATTGGTGTGAGGCAAGATTAGCATTTGTTCTGCATCTTTGTTACTGGGATTGCTTTCAACCGAATCTATGACTCATTGGGCAGATTCTAACAATAATTTATCTTTGTTTGATTTTCCATGAGTGTGACTGAGGAATCGTCCGCACGAGGCTGAGATAGTTTCCTGGTGCTATCGTATCGGACTCACCTCATTAACTACCCAGCCCACCCCATGATGTCTCTCTCATTCAATACCAGCCCGATTCTCCCACCCATCATGGTGGGTGGTACTCACCATCGCCCGGATGCCCCTGGATATTCCGTGATCCCTGGCACTGGTACCATCTTTAAAAGGCCAATGGGCACACGGTTGAGTTTTCTCAGTTCGGAGCTGCCCTGCATAGTTTAGCTCGACCATGGCAGATCATGGGCAATTACACTGCGGTTTGTCGACAGGGGCAAGGAGGTGCTGGTGGATGAGCCAGTACAGAATGAGACCATTCTCTTTCTAGAGGAGGCCACACCACCAGACCCACCGAGCATGGTCTGAGCTCACCACCTACCTCAGTGCAGTATCTGTGATCTGAAGAAATGGCCAGCAATACTGGTCAAGCTTCAATAACCTTCCCCGCTCTTTCAGGATAAGGGTCACCGTATTCTCTCTGCTCCCTCACACTCACTGTATATCTGTTATAGCACCGACCCCCGAACAAGGCTCATGCTCCCTCACACTCACTGTACATCTGTTATCGCACCGACCCCCGAACAAGGCTCATGCTCCCTCACACTCACTGTACATCTGTTATCGCACCGACCCCCGAACAAGGCTCATGCTCCCTCACACTCACTGTACATCTGTTATAGCACCGACCCCGAACAAGGCTCATGCTCCCTCACACTCACTGTATATCTGTTATCGCACCGACCCCCGAACAAGGCTCATGCTCCCTCACACTCACTGTACATCTGTTATAGCACCGACCCCGAACAAGGCTCATGCTCCCTCACACTCACTGTATATCTGTTATCGCACCGACCCCCGAACAAGGCTCATGCTCCCTCACACTCACTGTACATCTGTTATAGCACCGACCCCGAACAAGGCTCATGCTCCACCACTCTCACTACTGCATGCAGCACCTTCGCCACCCACCCCCTTCCTTCCACTTTACCCCACTCCCCTACACTAATAATGCTGCATGCATACAACTCTGTGGACTGACTCCCTCCGGACACCTCACCATGACATTGTCCCCCACCTACACCAGCAAAAACAGCAGGGCCACCCACCCGCACCCTCACTCCAGCACCCCCCCTTCTCCCACTCCAGGAGAAACAGCCTGGAATAGGACAGAGACGGCCAAGCCGGGTGGTGGAGTGCCCGATATCCGTTCCCTCACCCCCCTACCCTTGCCATATGGGGAGAACCCTGGTACAAGCCGGAGAGGACCGGAACGCCTCGTGTAGAGATTCTGAAATATCCACGTCCCACCGACCGAGTAAGGAGCAATGTTCAGTGAAGGGCATTTCTCACTTTAAACTCACTGGCAGCTCCGTTTCCCCCGGCACAATTTAGAAACCGTGGCCCTGATGGCCCTTTTCCCATCTCCCTTTTGTGTTGAGATGGTACAAATGGAATCCCCACGGTCTGGGTGGGCAGGAGGGTGGGCTCACAACACATTGTCTCCACCACCTCCCAGGAAGGGAGCACCGAGACTCCCTCCTACACCTCCCCCTTTAAACAGCTCAGATACTGAAACTAATCTGTGATAGTTACTGCTTTTCTCACTTGTCCTGACATCTTCAACAATCTATGCTCATATACACGCAGCGCTCTCTGTTTCTGCAGCCCTTATTTAACGGTACGGCCTGTTTTAAACTGTCTTTCATTGTCTTTCCTACCAAAGTGCATCACCTCACACAGCTCTGCACTGATCCCTAGCTGCCATACACCTGAACACAAGACCAACGTGTGATTGTATTGTTAGAGTTCCACACTGTCCTCCATAGACTTTACAATTCTTCCAGGTTTGGTGCCATCTACAAACATTGAGATTGTTATAGCGTCACAGTTCCCATGCAACAACTGAAATTCCGCGACACTCACTAGTGTGAGCAAGTGAAATACCGCTATATTCCCATGGACAGAGTCGAATAATGACATGCTGTCAATGGAGCAACAAAAATCCTGATACAAACCAGACGAAGTGAACGAAATATTGACAAACCATAGTGAAGAGAATTCCAGATTGGCTCCAAGTTTCTGTATTGACATCAGGGTATTAATGTCATGAAGTCGTAAGTGTGTATGTACCTGTAAGAGAGAGGGAAAGCTGTTCTGAACTGAGGAGCTACCTCTGATATGAGTGTGAAGGACAACTGAAAATATGTCACATTTGACTGTGAAATAGATCCCTGAGATGGTTGCTCCTTGGACAATAATTCGAATTTTACCAATCAGTTTAAATTATGCCGCAGGGTACTAAAACCAAATCAAGTTTGAATGTATTGGTTTTCGGAAGTTGAACCAATGAGATGATCCGACGTTGTGCATATTAAAAATGCAGGCATTTAGAAAATTTCAGACAGAGTAAATGCCATCAACACAGATCCAAGAGTTTAGGAAACACGCTGTATCAAAGGTACCTTTTCATATGGAACATATTCACAGTAAAAAGAAAGAAGATGACCCAGGGAGATGTATGGCCACAAGAAGACACACAAACAACAGCTGCTGTGTGATTTTGAAATTAAATGAGTGCAATTTTAATAAGTGTCTTATTGAAACAGTATATCATTATAGAGTTGGAGTGGGGTAATAAGCAGTTAAAAGAAAGGGGGTCTCAGAATTCAGAATGCTTGATGTAAAATGTTCCCTCTCAGAGTTAAAAAATATATTGATGTTATTATGTAAACAGTGGAATTTGGGAGTTCTCTGTCACTCATATTTTAACAGTTTACGAGGCAAATTGAGCATTTCTTTATGTTTAGTTTAAGTTACCAGATGAGCTTCACGTCGCGCCCTAACAATTCCTGTGTGTGTGTATCTGTGTATCTCTGGGTGGGGCAGGTCTGGCAGTCGCTGTGGTTCTTTGAGTAATGCAATGCCACCCTTTGCTGGCCTCCCCACGCCACTGCACCGGCATTGGCAGAGGGTGAAAACCAACAGAGATTCATTCAGAGAGGGGGAGGGAGAGGGCATCTGCTCACAGCACCATCCGAACTGATGTCTTATCCATGTACTGATCTAAATGTCCTTCAAACATTGTAACTGTCCCTGCTTTCACCAATTGCTCTGGGATTCATTCCACACATAAGCCATATTCTGACTAAAATAATTACCTCTCATGACTTCTGTAAATCTTTTCCTCACACCTTAAAATATCCCTGAGTTTTGAATCCCCAACTGTCGGGAAAAGACATCAGCCCTTCAGCTTCTCTGTACCCCTCATTATTTTATAAACCTCTGTAAAGTTACTCCTTAATCTCATACTCTCCATAGAAAAGAGTCCCAGTCAATCCAGCCTCTCCTCATAGCTCACTCCCTCCATTCCCAACAACATCCAGGTTAATATCTGCTCAGTCTTCTCCAGCTTTATTATATCAACGTCAGTAATATCAAAGTGAATAATCAAGGTATTTTCTATGGGTGGGGAGACCAAAACTAGACGGTACAGGTTTAAGGTGAGAGGGGAACACCTACAAGTGACCCAAGGGGCAGCTTTTTCACCCAGAGGGTGGTGTTCCTATGGAATGAGCGGGCAGGGTGACCAGACTGGACACAGTATTCCAGAAGAGGCCTCACCAATATCCTGTGCAACCTCAACATGACATCCCAATTCCAATACTCAAAGGTCTGACCAATGAAGTCAAGTGTGTTAAACACCTCCTTCACCACACTATCTATCTGAGATGCAAATTTTAAAGAATTATACCTGACGGCCCTGTCTCTGTTCTCCAACACTGCCAAAGGCCCTGCTTTTAATTGTATAGGTCTGCTCTTGTTTGATTTACCAAATCCAATACCAAATTAATCCAAACTAAACTCCATCTGCCACCCCTCAGCCCAGTGTGTGATATTACCACCTCCTCACTCTCCCCCTTTAAAATATCCTCCCCGTCTCCAGGATGCCTGCACACTCCGGCCTTGAGTTTCACAAAGACCCTGAACTTGGGTTGCCTTGTGTGGTTTGGGGGAGGAGGGACAGGTTGCAGACACTGTCAATGGGGAGGAGAGGCTGGAGAGTAATCAGCGGCCCAGTGTCATTTCATTGTTTTAGGAAGAGGGCAGTTGCACGTTAGAGGTGAGTAATATTGATCGGTGTTTTGGGACCAGAAATTATGCTTTTTCGTTGTCTGTGGTGTTCAGTGATAAAAATCTATTCGAGACCCTTCATTGGGCAGACTGTGACTGAAGGATTTCTTTCCTTAATATTGTAGATTACAGATAATAGCTATTGAAGACGTTCATAGTTAATTTCGATAGCATAGCACGTGCACTCAATATCCTACAGTTGAGACAAATATCTTGCATTTGTTTAACAATACAAAGTGTTTTGTGTAATTCAGTAATGGTAACCTGATTATAATAAATCCACACTGAGCTGAAAGCTGGCACTTTAAATATGACCCAAGTCTGGTTATGGTAGTGTTGTGGATAGTGTCCCTGCCTCTGAACCAGAACTCTGGAATTGATTTTAATTCCATGAACTTTTCTGGTAGTGGTCCTATCTCTGGACTAGTAGGACTGGATTCAAGTCCTGCCTGTTGCAGAGGTATGTCACAGCATGTCAGAACAGGCTGATGAACAAACACACAGGAGAATACTGTTACAGCTTTATGGGTATTGCCCAGTGATGCTAGTTTCCCTACCTCTGAGCACAAAGGTCTCGGTGTAAATCCCACAGAAGTGTCTCATGATACATCTGAACAAACTGATTACACTGGTTGTAGAATTGTGACCTGATGGAGAAAGAACTGTCAGAATTGAATTTCAGAATTTAGGCCCGGAATGACTGAAAGCACAGCTATTCGTGTTGATTGGAGTCACATCTTGCAGCAGTAGAGGTTTATAAAATCAGAACGGTCATGGATAGGGTGAGTAGTTAGGGTTTTCCCCCAGGTTAGGGGCGTTCAAAACTAGAGGGCATTGGATGAAAGTGAGAGGGGAAAGGTTTTGAAGAGGACTAAGAGGAACCTTTTCACACAGAGGTGGTGTGCATATGGAATGAGCTGCCAGAGTAAATGGTGGAGGATGGTATAACTACAACATGTAAAAGGCATCTGGGTACTGACAGGCCTGCCGAGCTTTACCAGCAATTTCTGTATTTCTTTAAAAAATGCATTCATTTTAACACAGGTATTCTAAATACATTAAATATTTTATATTTTTAAAGACGCAGGGGCATATCAACATATTTTCAAATTGACCAAGACCATTTTCAGCTATGGGTGTGGCTATGTGCGAGATGGCAACAATGATGCATCGACATGGAACAGGGAATGTGATGGAGACATAGTTTGGACATTATACAAGGAGACCTCACATGATCCATTTTGGGAGAGGATGACATTATTGTGTGATTCAACTCAGAGAGGGAGACAATGTAATCTTCCTGAGAAGGAATGGCCTATTATACTCTCTCTCTCTCTCTCATTATTCCTCATCACAGCAATGTGTGTGAGCTAAAAAAAAAACTATATGGTCATCATTACCATTCTTATTTTTAAAGAATTCATGCAGTGTGGAAACAGGCCCTTCGGCCAACAAGTCCATACCAAACTTCAAAACAGTAACCTTGCCAGGCCCGTTCCCTGAGATTTACTTCTGACTAATGCACCTAACCTAGAAATCCCTGAATACGACTGACAACTTAGCATGACCAATCCACCTAATGTACACAGTTTGAGCTGTGGGAGGAAACTGGAGCACCTATTAGAAGCTCAGGCAGTCAAAGGGAGAATGTACAAACTCCACATAGACAGTCGCCCGAGGCTGGAATAGAACCCCTGTTCCTCGTGCTGTGAGGTAGCAGTGCTAACCACTGAGCCATTGTGCTACCCTTTGGGTGATTACTGACCAGAATTCATTGGGATCTTCTCACTGCCTAATGCAAAGGGAATTCAGCCAAATTCAACTGTCCCAGGATGAAATCCCATTGCTAGCAGCTTGTGTGAGTAGAATATCTTCAGAAGCCGAATCACATTTTGGACAATCTCTCATTTTTTTCCTTTTGTCAAAAGTTACACTAATTTTTGGACATAGTTCTTCCAACTTCAAATTGCAGAGATTGTGTGAATGTGTGTCTCAGCATTTTAAACAGGGAAATATTGATTATATATTTGCAATACCCAAACAGTTTGCCATTCATCTTTCCATCATAGTTTGAGTAACATTGTTCTGGATCATAAACGTGTTGTTTTAGCAGATTAAAGAAACTAGCCTGATTTGTTCCTAAAACTGACCCTGACCCAGTCTGAGACCGATAACATCGGCCATATCACCAACCTGGTCACATCTAACATTTGCTGTGAGCAGTGGAGGAGTGGGACTAGAAAAGGAAACAGTGACACAAAAAGTCGGGGAACTATAGACGGGTGAGCCTGATGTCAGTGGTGTGTAAGTTGTTGGAGGGGATTCTGAGGGATAGCATTTACATACATTTGGGAAGGCAAGGGCTGATCGGGGTAGACAACGTGTCTTTCTGCATGGGAAATCATGTCTCATTAATTTGGTTGAGTTTTATGAAGAGGTAAAAAAGAAGATTAATGAAGGCAATTTGGTAGACATTGTCTATATGGACTTCAGCAAGGTGTTCATAACATTCCAATTGGTAGACAGATTAAAGGTTCGGTCACATGGAACACAGAAGAAGCTAGTCACAATTGGCTTGAAGGAAGAGGGACATTTTTCAGACTGGAGTCTTGTGACCAGCAGTGTGCTGCAAGAATCAGTACTGAGTTCACAAAACATTTCATCATTTATGGAAAGAACTTAGATGTGGATATCGGGGTCATAGTTAGTAAGTTTACAGATGACATAAGAATGTGGTGTAGTAGATTATCTCAGAGTACAACGAGACCACAATTAGATGGGACAAATGGCAAGGAGTGACAGATGAAGTTTATTTAGATAAATATAAGGTTTTGCATTTTAGGATGAAATTATACACTTAATGGTAAGGTCCTGGGGAGTGTTACGGAACAAAGGGACCTAGGGCTGCAGGTACATTGTTCCTTGAAAGTGGAGTCGCAGGTAGACAGAGTGGTGCTGAACATATTTGGCACATTTGCCTTAATCAGTCAGAGCATTGAGTATAGGGATTGTGGTGGCATGTTGCATCTGTACACCGTGTTGGGAAGGCTATTTTAAGAAAACTGCACACAACGCGGTTGTCTGCAGAAAGGATTTACGCAGATGTCCCAGGGATAGGTTGAGGTGTTTCTCCCTGAAGTGTCAGAGGCTGAAGGGTGACATTATAGATGCTTATAAAATCATCAGGGGAATGGATATTATGAACAGCCACGTTCTGCTCTTCAGGATAGGGGAGACCAGATTCAGAGGCATAGGTTGATGAGGAGAGGGCGAATGATTTAGAAGGGATCTGGAGATAAATGTTTCACACAGAGAGTGGTGTGTGTACAGAAAGTGCTGTCAGAGGAAGTGGTGAAGGCGGTTACAATCGCACATTTAAAAAGTATCTGAAAGAGGAGGGATATTGGTCAAATGCTGGCAAATGGGACTGGATCAGATTTGATATCTGATTGGAATGAACAGATTGGACTAACGGGTCTGTTTCTGTTCTGCATGACTCTCTAATTCTATAAGAAGAATGACGAAAAATTCTAAAATGACCTTTCAAGTGGGAATTCTCTTCACTGGAAGTTTATCGGGCCTCTAGATTCATGTTGATTGAAAGCTGCATTATTAAATATTTGACAGGGAAGTAAGTCACGGATATTGGGATACAGACAGGAAAGTGGGGCTGAGACCCCAACCTGATCAGCCACAATCTTAGTGCCTGGTGGAGAAGGCTCAAAGTGTCTAATGACCCACTCCTGCTCCTCAGTCCCATTTTTCTGTATTCCATTCAGCCCCTCATACCTGCTAGACAGGGACAGTCGGAGGCCACTTACTCCTATAATCTGGTGCACAGAAACAGAGGAGACCATTCAGCCTCTCAAGACTGTCACACACGATTTGAGGTGATTTGGGAAATGTAATTCGAAAATCCAGGCACAGGTGGAAGAGGCCCCTCATCTCTCTTCACAGAGCTTCCCCTCTCTGCAACTTGTGCTTCATTTGTTGGTCATGCTGTAGACGCAGATTGACTCTGAATACAGCCCATATACTCACCAGAGATGGCTCACAAAATCATCTGGTCTCCCTGACTGCAATATTCAGTAATTGCACATTTATGACAATAACACCCACTAACTCTCCAATAACAGAATGTGAGAGCATCAGAAACAGGGACAGGTCGTTCACTCCCCAAGCCTGCCTTGTCCTTCACTAAGATCATGACTGATCTGCTCTTGGTCTCAAGTCCTCTTTCATACCCAATTCTTCATCGCCCTCAACTCTCTGTCAGGTCAATATCCATCTCCCTCTTCTTCAAATACTTTCATTCATCTTGCTACCTAACATTCTTGAGAAGAGAAGCCGTCACATTCAATACCATTCTTTTTGAAGAAAACACGTGTTGTTCCTATATCATGGCCTATTGACATGGACAAAAGAGGTTGGCACAAGGGTTCAGGTAAAAATGACTGGTCCTGATATCAAGGCAATGGTTGGCTTTTGTTGACATCAAGGAGCTTAACAAAGATGGACTTAATGGTAATCAGACTAAACTGTCCAGTGTTTGGAGTCAAACATGGCACAAAGGAAGATGTTCACCATCTCAGTCATGGGTCACCTCTGTGGGAGGTCCTCAGGGTAGCTTCCCCTTCACAAACATCTTCAGCTGCTTCATCAATGTCTCCCCGCCCCCACCCTCCCCACCTTCCCCACCATTTCCGCCCCTCCCCTTCAAAGATATTTGAAGGCGGTAGCCTTGACTCTAATGTTTTCGCATTTTAAAGGAAATGTAAACTGTCTGTTCCAGATGCAATGTGACTGGCAAAACCAATCGGTGTGAAGCAAACACCATTTATTTAAACAGGGAAGATAAAATGAAATCAAAAAAAGAGGAATTTAGAATAACGTAATTCTATTGGCCAAGTTAACAGAATAATAGATCGTGGAGCGGTTACTAATGAACTGTTCCAATATAGCGCTTGGCAAAAATGAATGTTCAGACTCAGAATGTCACAAACATTTCTCCAATCCAGGAATTAAAAACAGCAGCAAGAGAAAATACAGAGAGAGTAGCAGCCAGGAGACATTCACTGAAGCTTCCAACTCTGTGTAGACCCAATATTTTCTGATGTTGCTGAGAAACCAAAACGCAGAGATCCTAATCTGTGAGAGTTGGCCACACCCATTTAAGCTGCATTAAAATAAACCCAAGGCCTCCCTCGCTGTTTACCCAGTGGTCTTAACTAGCCAGCTCGTTCAATCTCTCTCTTAAAAGAAACCAGGACAAAATAACCTCTAAAAGTTGCGGCATCATCACACTTGTCAGCACATCTAGCTGTCAAACAGGAAACAGGGGCAACCCAATTCGGCCCTTGGCCATGTCCAACCTTTGAATCAATTACACAGAAACAGAATGAGGCCATTCAGCCCGTTGAGCCACTTATATAGGAACAGAATGAGGCTATTCAGCCCGTTGAACCACTTATATAGGAACAGTAGGAGGCCATTCCCACCTCAATGCACTTACACAGGAGCAGAATAGGGTAATTGATGCTGATCCTGATGAATGGCTTAGCCCAAAATGTCGACGCTCCTGCTCTGCTTTTCCAGCAAACCACTGTCTACTCTGACCTCCAGCATGGGCAGTCCTCACTGTCTCCTAATTGATGCTCTAATATGATGACCAATTGGAGCAGAGGCTGCACAGACAGATTGCCCCACGTTGTATCTCGTGGCGCCATCGCTCATGATACACACGTGGGACATTAATGTGGTTTACTCGCGGTGAGGAGTGAAGCCATATGGCTTGTGTGAAGTCTCAAACAGGCATGTTCCATCTCCGAGGTGACAGCCTGGTGTTCTCTATGTAGGGCGGAAGCTGGTGGGAATGGCTACCTGTTTCAGATGGAAGGTGTTGTGGCTGTTGCTGGGGCTTGTGAACAACATAATGTTCAGTACGGGTTCACACGCCGATTAGATTAGATTACTTACAGTCTGGAAACAGGCCCTTCAGCTCAACAACTCCACACCTACCCACCGAAGCGCAACCCACACAGACCCATTCCCCTACACTTACCCCTTCACCTACCACTACGGGCAATTTAACTTGGCCAATTCACCTAACCTGCACATTTTTGGACTGTGGGAGGAAAGCGGAGCACCCGGAGGAAATCCACGCAGACACGGGGCGAATGTGCCAACTCCTCACAGTGAGTCGCCTGAGACGGGAATTGAAGCCGGGTCTCTGGCGCTGTGAGGCAGCAGTGCTAACCACTGTGCCACCGTGCCGACTTCGCATTCATGTGGGGAGAGTTAATTAAGGCATATAAACTATTAGGAAAAACACGTTAGACTGATGAATGGACTCTCTAAGTTCAAATAATGCTGATCTTATTCATGTTGATCTTGTCTAGTGCTTGTCCTGTACAGTGTATCCTGCATGCCTTACTCTGTCCAAGTCTATTTCCACCCTATGATCTGTCTGGCCATGCTTAGACAATAGACAATGGGTGCAGGAGTAGGCCATTCAGCCCTTTGAGCCTGCACTGCCATTCAATATAATCATGGCTGATAATTCCTAATCAGTATCCTGTTCCTGCCTTATCTCCATAACCCTTGATTCCACTATCTTTGAGAGCTCTATCCAACTCTTTCTTAAATGAATCCAGAGAGTGGGCCTCCACTGCCCTCTGGGGCAGAGCATTCCACACAGTCTCCACTCTCTGGGTGAAGAAGTTTCTCCTGAGCTCTGTCCTAAATGGTCTACCCCGTATTTTTAAGCTGTGTCCTCTGGTTCGACACTCACCCATCAGTGGAAATATGTTTCCTACTGCCAGAGTGTCCAATCCTTTCATAATCTTATACGTCTCAATCAGATCCCCTCTCAATCTTCGAAACTCAAGGGTATACAAGTCCAGTTGCTTCAGTTTTTCAGTGTAAGGTAATCCTGCCATTCCAGGAATTGACCTCGTGAACCTACGCTGCACTCCCTCAATAGCCAGAATGTCTTGTCTCAAATCTGGAGACCAGAACTGCACACAGTACTCCAGGTGTGGTCTCACCAGGGCCCTGTACAGCTGCAGAAGCACCTCTTTGCTTCTATACTCAATTCCTCTTGTTATGAAGGCCAGCATGCTATTAGCCTTCTTCACTACCTGCTGTACCTGCATGCTTGCCTTCATTGACTGGTGTACAAGAACACCCAGATCTCTCTGTACTGCCCCTTTACATAAATTGATTCCATTGAGGTAGTAGTCTGCCTTCCTGTTCTTGCTACCAAAGTGGATAATCATACATTTATCCACATTAAACTGCATCTGCCATGCATCTGCCCACTCACCTAACTTGTCCAGGTCACCCTGTAATCTCCTAACATACTCATCACATTTCACCCTGCCACCCAGCTTTGTATCATCAGCAAATCTGCTAATGTTATTGCTGATACCATCTTCTATATCATTAACTATGATCTGCCTCCAGTGCTCATAAATAAAGTGTTTCTCTGTATTGAAGAACATGTGGCAATAAATCAAACCAATCAATCCTTAGTAAAGTATGGAATTTCTCACCCTATCAATGTCTCTTTTGGAAATAAGTGATCGCTGCCACTCCTTGTGTTTCAGCATCACCATTTCTTTGTCTCTCACAGCTCTACCGATTAAGCACTCAGCCAATGTGCCAAAAGCCTTTTTCACTGCCCTGTCTACCTGTGACTCCACTCTTAGAGAACCGTGCACTGAACCCCAAGGTCTCTCTGCCCACTACACCCCTTAAGACCCTCCCATTCACCATGAAACTCCTACCTTGATTTGAGTTTCCAAAATGCAAGACCTCACACATCTATATTAAACTCCATTTGCCATTTCTCAACCCACAACCCCACCTGATAAAGGTCAAGCGGCAATTTCTGATAAACGACCTTCAGCTGGCATCTGTGGCTGTACTTTCTATTCAGCAAAACCCGTTCTGTCTTAAAGTGACCAGACATGATTTCGGCTTCATAACACCTCCCTACTTAAGGAAAAAAAAAACATGGAACAGCAGCATGAAAAGATGGCTTCATTTCATTTCCTCTAATTCTTAATCCCATTATTATGAATTACAAAAGTATTAATCTCAGCTATACCATACATCTTAATTCTGCACACATAACTAACATTGCAATAAGTCAAATCTTATCTAAACTTTTTCCTTTAAATCTGCGATAACACATCTGCTATCACATTTTAGAAACCACAGCATGTACATTTTGTAAGTTTGAAGTCGGTAAAATAAGACTCCAATGAAATACTCTCATATTCTTTTCTTTAAATATTCAAAAAAAATGCGAGAGGTTTGTTGTTGTCCACGATCATCTCTGGCAATTTGTTTATCATATAAACATTAAAATAATGTCAGCCCAGTGCGAAACTTAATCATTCTTTTTCAATAATGGAGATGTTGTATTTTTTTTTTCTGGTGGATATTGAGTTTTTTCGGCAAGTCGCTAATTGGCCATTCAATTCCATCATCATCTTATTGTATCAATACATCTCCGAGCCCTATATCGCGAGCATCAAATGCAATTTTCAAAGGTTTTCAAAATATTTGGTTCAGCTAAAACTGGTGCGGTGATTAGTCCTGCTTTAAAATTCTCAATGCCTCCTGGCATTGTTCTGTCCACTACAATTCTGTGTTCTTCTTTACTAAATTCAGCAGTGGTACCAATACGCTGCTGAAGTTTGGAACAAACTTCCGATAGAATCCACTCAGTTCCAAAAATCGAAGCACCTCTTTCGTCGATGATGGTCGTGGAAATTCCTCAAAGCCCTTCGTCTTTGTGTTCCATGGAGTCAACCTTCCATGTCCAATGTAATGTTCCAAGAATCTCACCCCAGCCTTCGAGAATTCTGTTTTCTTTAAGTTTATTACCAAGTTTGCTTCTTGTAATCGTTCAACATGGTCTGCCAACTGTAACATGTGAGCTTTCAATTACTTGCTAAAGAACACTACATCATACAGATAAACTACACAATTTGTACATCTGGCCACAACTCTGTTCCTGAGTCTTAAATGTGTCTGGAGCATTATGCATTCACATGACGTACTCTAACTTTTTTTGTCATCTCCGGTATCTTTACCAGATAGTTGAACTGACTCAACACTTTTTTAATTTGAAAGGGGCCACTAAACCTGGCTTTGAAGGGATTTCCTACCACTGGTGGCAATTCTAGCACGTCATCCCCATGGAAAATCCTCAAAGTTTCAGTGTTTTTATCTGCCACCTGCTTCATTCCATGCTGTGTCCTCTTCAGGTGCTGTTTAGCTAACTCACCTACTCCATCTAATTTCTCTCTCACCTCACATACATAATCCAAGTGTGAGATCTCTGATTTCGGTCCTGTCAGTTTATAGTTAATTAATTTCAAAGGACCTCTCACTTCATATACGAATATTAACTCAGAGGAAGTAAAGTGAGTCGATTTATTTGGGGCATCTCTAATGGCAAACAATATAATGAGAAATCCTTTATTCCAATCATTCGGGTAATTCTGACAGTACACTGTTTATATTGTCTTCAGCATCTGATGCTAACTTTCCAAGACTCCCTGGGATTCGGGATGCGATGCACTTGATTTAAACTGCTGTGTGCTGAAGCTATCCAAGATATCCTTAAATAGCTGATTGGTAAACTGAGACCCTTGGTCTGACTGAATCACACTGCGTAGCCCACAGTGAGTAAAGAAACCTACCAACTCCTCCACCTCCCCTTTTGCCTTAACACTCCGTAATGGAATTGCCTCTGGAAATCTGGTGGACACATCCATTATGATCAGCAGATATTGGTTTCCACTTTAATTTGGAATGGGGAGCTACACAATTAATCATAACCCACGTGAAAGCTTCTTCGAATACAGGAATTGGCAACAACGGTGCTGGTTTTATTACTGCCTGTGACGTACCTACCATTTGGAATGTATGACATGTACAACAAAAATTAACCACATCCTTGTGCATTCCAGCCACTAGAAATGCTTTAGCCTGAGTCTTCCGTGCATCAACTCCTTTGTTTTTTACTTTTGGTTTTCCTTCCTGTTGTAACTTATGACAGTGGGATCTTGTTACTACACTGTCTGTAAAAATCCCTGGGTATTTTTCTTTTAATTCCCCTGTTCCCTGGTCTTACTTTAGCTTCACCACCACAAGGGGTGCCTCTTCTACCTTGGATCCTGCTAAATCATTCCCAAGAACAAACTGCATTCCTGGAGCTGACACCCTGTCACTCAATCTCACTGTTACTTCCCCAACCTTGACTTGGCACTCCAACCTAATGTTAAACAGGGAAAGCTTAATTTCTGTCCCCATTCCACAAATTATCACACTGTTCAGTAACATGTCAGAAAGAGTGAAAATACTTCCATCTCTTACTATTGGAGGCCGAGAGAAAGTGAGGACTGCAGATGCTGGAGATCAGAGTTGAAATTTGTAGGGCTGAAAAAGCACAGCAGGTCGGCAGCATCCGAGGGGGAGGAAAGTTGACGTTTCAGGCATAAGTCCTTCATCAGGAAAGTGGGGGGTAAGGGAGGGGGAAGGGGGTTGAGAAATAAATAGGAGGGTGGGGATGGAGCTGGGTGGGAGGTAGCTTGGAAGGCAATAGGTAGATGCAGGTAGGGGTGATGGTGATAGGTTAGAGATGAGGGTGAAGTGGTAGGACATTTGGACCCCCAAACGATACAGCATCAACGTTGACTTCACCAATTTCTAAATCTTCCCTCCCCAAACTCATCCCAGATCCAACCGTTCAACTTAGCACTGCCCTTTTGAACTGTTCTAACTGACCATCTTCCTTCCCATCTATCCACTCCACCTTCCCCTCCGACATATCACTGTCACTGCCACCTACATTTTCCTATATCCCTCCCAATGACCCTCCAGCCAGCCCAGCTCCTACCCTCGTATTTATCTTTCATCCCACTTTTTCCCCCCGCCACATTCCTGACGATGGGTTTATGTCTGATATGTCGATTGTCCTGCTCTTCGGATGCTGCCTGATCTGTTGTGCCTTTCCAGCTCCTTGCTTCTCAACTATTAGATACTGAACAGATCCCGTATCTTGCAAAAATTATAACTTCTTGTCCTCCCCCACACCCCATTTTTTCTTAGTAAGCTTTATCTACGGAGACAAATTCTTTATAGAGATCAGGCACTGACTCCATACACAGGCCCTGCCTAGGCTGTGCATCATCCTGCATCTCCTCGACTCTACTTGGGGTCTCCTTTACCAGGTTCACTAATACCACTAGATTAAACTCTTTTGCCACATCTTTTCCCAAAGTTTCTTCCTTCAACCCCCAGCACTGTGTGTCCCAGTTTACTGCAGTGAAAACAACTTTTCCTAGTGCCCTTCTTAAACCATCGGCACTGTAATTTTATGTGTTCTGCTCCGTTATAGTGAGAACACCTGAGGCCTTTCACCACCTTTCAACCCCCTTGGGCTTCTTTTTCACCGGTGGTAAACTATTGATGTCACAAGGAATTAAGGGCTACGGGGAGAATACGGGTAAGTGGAGTTGAAATGCCCATCAGCCATGATTGAATGGCGGAGTGGACTCGATGGGCCGAATGGCCTTATTTCCACTCCTATGTCTTATGGTCTTATTGCCAGTGTGCTTTTCTCTGTTTTGTAGTGTAGGATCTCCCCTTCTCTCAATTTCTATCCCTCAACAGGATGAAAATCCTCCCAGAAGCTAAATTTCATCTCATGCACCAATGCATACATAACTGCCATTTCTGCTGCGCTTCTCACTTCTTGAAGTTCCTGTTCATTCACATGAATTCTTACCTTCTGTGGAAGTGAGTATTTAAACTCGTCCAGCCTCACAGGTCTTATGAATTTTTAAGGCCTGCACACATTTATCAAAATGACTGTGGTTATTTCTTTCAAACTAAACATAACTCTGACCTGCTTCCGTCTCTACATTTCTGAAGCGCTATCTATATTCTTCTAGTACCAATTCATAAGCACTCAAAATAGCCTGTTTGACATCTGCATAATCTCTTGCTCCCACATGTGACAGCACTGCACATACCTCTCAAGCTGTGCCAACCATCTTAGTCTGAACCAGCATTACCCACATGTTCACTGGTCACGCCATTAGATTACTTACAGTGTGGAAACAGGCCCTTCGGCCCAACAAGTCCACACCGAACCGCCGAAGCGCAACCCACCCAGACCCATTCCCCTACATTTACCCTTGTACCTAACACTACGGGCAATTTAGCATGGCCAATTCACCTAACCTGCACATTTTTAGACAGTGGGAGAAAACCGGAGCACCCGGAGGAAACTCACGCAGACACAGGGAGAATGTGCAAACTCCACACAGTCAATCGCCCGAGGCGGGAATTGAACCCGGGTCTCTGGCGCTGTGAAGCAGCAGTGCTAACCACTGTGCCACCATGCCGCCATCTGCCGAGCCAATTTTGCAAATGAAATAAGAAAGGTTTTGGCATTTTTCTCAGCGAAATATTGCAATGTATTAACAAGTTGTATACATCCCTGCGTTCTCCCTTCATCTTCATTCTGCTAATTTAGCTTTCTTATCTAATTCCAAACTTCTGAATTTCAAATTCTCCCCGTCTTCCTTTTTCCTCACTTTCTCTTTCGCTACCTTTTCTCTCTCTTCCTGTCTCTCTCTTTATCTTCTAACTCCAATTGCTCCACTTGCAATTTAAGTTTTGTCTAACTCGACTGCAGTTTCCTGCTTCTCTGATACACCAAAGTGCTTGACCAATTCCATTATGGTGACAGCTTTCCTTTTGTCTCTGGTGAAACCCAATTCTAATCTACATGTTAATTCTAAAACATTTACCCCTTACCTAACACTACGGGCAATTTAGCATAGCCAATTCACCTGACTTGCACATCTTTGTGACTGTGGGAGGAAACCGGAGCACCCAGAGTAAACCCACGCAGACACGGGGTGAATGTGCAAACTCCACACAGTCAGTCGCCTGAGGGGGGAATTGAACCTGGGTCTCTGGCGCTGTGAGGCAGCAGTGCTAACCACTGTGCCACCGTGCCGCCTCGGAAATGGAGATGAGTCCATCATACTACAGCAGCACCACCCTTATCGGCACAGGCTGAATAACACAGTCTGGGTTGGATCGAAGCATACAGCATACAGTCTGTTCAGAGAGTGATAGGTGGGATAGGGTGACGGGGATGCAGAGAAATTAAAACAACCAGTGTCACACGAAAAGTTCTCAAAGTACAGATTGAGTCAAAGTAAATGCCATAGGAATGGGTCTCGGTGGAGGGAGAGTGTTGGAGCTGGGGAAAGTGTCTGTGGGATGGTGAATGGACTTTTGCTCAAAGAAATGGACACCGAGGAGAAGATAGTGGAACAGGATTTCAACATTAAGTCGTTCCTGAAATTCATTAAAGTGGGGGCACAAAGGGATAAAGCTGAGATCTTTGCTGAGTACAGAACATTCAGCATGAGAGTGTGGAAGTTTCAGGAGGGATGGTGAATACACGACAGGAGGTGGGCTTTGAGGAGGGGATGGACTCAGAGCGCAGGGCATGGGTGGGGTGGCAGGTTCCAGAGGCTCATAGGCATCTCTGAGTTGTTCCATCTTGTGGGCCTCGTATAAATGGCGAGCATGGCAAATGAGCTGGAGAATGAAGTAGAATTGTGGAATGGTGCAGCCTTGAGCCAATGTGATGAGATGCTATTGGACAGAGAAAATGTTGATCTCAGTGGCAGTGACATCGCACGATCTGTCCTCATAAAGTAACTGATTGAAAATAATCGGAATCGTTATTTTATTAGATTAGATTAGATTAGATTACTTACAGTGTGGAAACAGGCTCTTCGGCCCAACAAGTCCACACCGACCTGCCGAAGCGTAACCCACCCATACCCCTACATTTAACCCTTTACCTAACACTTCAGGCAATTTAGCATGGCCAATTCACCTGGCCTGCACATCTTTTAACTGTGGGAGGAAACCGGAGCACCCGAAGGAAACCCACGCAGACACGGGGAGAATGTGCAAACTCCACATGTGAGTCGGGAATTGAACCCGGGTCTCTGGCGCTGTGAGGCCGCCCACTAATTGCAATGCTCTGATTTCATTGGGGTAACACTCCAATTGGGGTAACACTCAACCAGCAAAGTCTTACTTTTCTGATACTTTAGACCAAACTGTGAAAACAAATGATGCTGTTAATAAGACAAATCCATCCATGGTTTTGGAAGGTACTAGCAAAGGCAGGGTTTATTTGTCATCCGCAATAGCTCTAGGGAAGGTGTCATTGTTCATTGAGGAAATTGCCAGCGCAGAATTTCATCTGATTCCCGTTAACCACAGTTTGCTGAGGGATAATGATGCGACATGAGTCAAATATTACTTTGATGCAAGGGAATTTACTCTGTTCTCACCTCTAATGACACTGGAAAATCAGTTAAAATGGTAAAAGCAAAATGATAGAACATGGCTTATTTGAAAAATGTGGTCACTGTCCTCACAACGTTTAAGGAAAAAGTGATGCATGGACGTCTGATTCTGAGGAGAGGTTTGTCCTATTTGTGATGAGTCTGTTTGGTTAAACGTTATGACACAGAGACAGAAAAAACGTTCCAGTCTCTATGGGGAACAAAACCACACTGTTCACGGTGCATTGGACAGTGACACACACACACACTATTGCCTGTTCCTATTGGGCATTGATCATCTCAATGTCACCATTCACTGATGACCAGTAGCAGCACAGAAGCCAGCAGTTCCCATCTCCCAAGTTGGAAAGCAAACAGGGAAAGGAATGGCCAGTGGAAGTGGGAGTAACTAGGGAACTGGTGTAACTTACAGTGGGAGTGGGAGAACAAAGATGCGAAGAGGTATCATCAGTGGAAGAGTATGCGGCAGCAGAGGGGGTAGTTCAAGGGAAGTAGGAGTGTAAAAAAGAGTAGGAAGGCGGAGAAAGAATGGTTAATGAAGCTTTAGTGACTGGGAAAAATTTGCTTTAGCAACAGTGAGGTTGGGTGAAAAACATCACTGTTCAGGAAAATTGGGATCTGGTTCCATTGAAAATTAAGTTTTGATGTACTTCATTTTCCAGCACTTGATTCTTGTACAGATTGCACATTCACTCTGTACTTCTGTGTCTCCATCAATTGCGGATGACATGTTTTTTTTATTCCCTGGTATGGTTTTTCAACATTTTTGAATTTTTTAAGAGTATTGTATTTGCTTCGAATTCAATGTAAACTTGAGAACATGATTTTATCTTCTGCAGTTTGTCCATAACGTAGAATTTAATTAAGTATTTATCCTCATCACATTCACTGATTCAAGCAATGAGTCAGTGTCCATCCTGCAGATGAAAAAATTCTTCAGCTCTGACTATTGTTACGAAGAACAGTGCCACACAGAAGGTTCCAGTGCAAGGTGCCAAACCCTAGTTCATCTTAAATTAGGTGCACGCTTTATGAATAAGACATGCTGAGTGTTAGAGTGTAAAAGGTGAATTCAACTCTGTGTCGAAAATGCTATTTGCAGCTCCCTCATAATAGGTGTGAACTGCATCACTCTGTAAATTTCCCAAAATAAGAAAAGTAAGAGACTGGAATTCTTAATTCCTCTTCTGTGATTAACATCTGGAGAACAGGGAGGAAATCAAGGTTTGTTTGTGATATTCATAAATGATGATGGTGAGAATGTGGAAGATGAATGGCAGTGGGATGATAACTAATGTTGGAGATGACACAAAGATTAAATGGGTGGTTCACAGTGAGGAGGAAATGGTTAGCCGAAGGACGATATTAACAGATGGTTTCTATACCCAGATTAATGGCCGATGAAGTCTAACACTGATAAATGTGAGATAATGCACATCTGAATTAACAAGACAAGTGAGTACTCAAACTGTGAAGGGCAAGGGATAAATTTACTCCTGTTTTCATTGCAGCAGGGAAGGTTGAGGAGGAAACCTGGTACAGGTGTACAAGAGCATAAGGGGAATGGAGAGGATGAAGAGACAGCAGCTGTTTACCTTACTCGAATGGTCAAACACAAAGAGATACATACTTTACGTGAAAGGCAGGGAATTGAGAGAGGATTTGTGAGTCTGTTTTGAACGGAGAGGGTGGCACAGGCATAGAATATAAAATTCCTACAGTGTGGAAATAGGCTCTTCGGCTCAACAAATCTACATTAACCCACCAAAGAATAACCCACACAAACACGTTCCTCCTATATTTACCCCTGAACAATGCACATAACCTACACATCCCTGAACACTATGGGCAATTAAGCATGATTCCTGAAGAAGGGCCTGTGCCCGAAACGTCGAATCTCCTGTTCCCTGGATGCTGCCTGACCTGCTGTGCTGTTCCAGCAATAAAGTTTCAACTTTGATCTCCAGCATCTGCAGACCTCACTTTCTCCGCAATTAAGCATGGCCAAGTCACCTAACCTGCACGTATTTGGATTGTGGGAGGAAATCGGAATACCTAGCATAAACCACGCAGACACGGGGAGAATGTGCAAAATCCATACAGGCAGTCACCCGAGGCTGGAATCAATCCTGAGTCCCCGTGCTCTAAGGCAGGAGTTCTAACCACTGAGCCATCGTTCTGCCCCTGGTGACATGTGCCTGGAATGCATTTTCTCGGCAGGTGATTGAGCAGATAATCTCACAACCTTTTAAAAAAGCCTTTGCATATGCAATCGGTGGTGCAGGCTCGCATTTTCTTTCAATGATTCTATGTGGTGGCAGCCATGAACACTGATATATTCTGAAGCAATAGCTTATGGCAGGTGCTGGTTTGTTCCTTTGACTGTCTCAGTAAGTGAGCCTCCAGTGAAGTGCTGGTGTTGGTTTTCTTCCGTTGGTAATGTAATTTCCTGTGTCGATGATGTCATTTCCGGCCCTTTTTCTCAGAGGGTGGAAGATGGAGTCAAAATTGATGTGTTTGTTGATGGAGTTCCGGTTGGAATGCCATGTTTCTAGGAATTCTTGTGCTTGTCTCTGTTTGGCCTGTCCTAGGATGGATATGCAGACCTAGTCAAAGTGGCGTACTTCCTCATCAGTACGCAAGAAATTAGTGTTGGGGTCATGTATTTTTTGGCTAATTGATATTCATATATCCTGGTTACTAGTTTTCTGCTTGTTTTTCCGTTGTAGTGTTTGTTACAGTTCTTGCAAGGCCTATTGTTCCTGGAGCAGAACAGACAAAGATATGAGTTTATTGCCGTGCTCAAAAGTATGAATAAATTGGCACAGTGAAAAATAATACTCTCTTAGTTGGCATTATAGCATCAAAGAATTCTAATTTCAAGGTTGTCAGCAAAAGAGCGAGGAGTGAAATAAGTGTCTTTATTTAGAGAGTTGTTACGAATTGGAATTGACTGTCCGGGAAAGTTGTGGATGAAGAGTCAAAAGAGAGCTGGATATGTATTTGGAAATTATGAATTTAACGGGCAACAGAGAGAGGGCTGGCAAATGGGGGATGCTTGGGAGACGTGTTTGGCGCTGATTCATACATAATGGCCATTGGCTTCCTCCTGTACTTTAAAGTTTTGTACTTTATCATGTGTCAGCTGTGAATAAAAGTCAGTATCCAATTATTTCACAGTGTAAATGCTCGCAAATATCTGATTATTTGGTGCAGCATAAGCATTTAAAATGCAAGTATTGCAAGGTCAGCTTCATTATGAACTCTAATTATTACTCAGAAAATGAATACTTTACATGTTGTATTCCAATTACTAAAACAAATATATCATTGCATTGGCACAAAACCCTTTGGAAAGCTTTGACTTTTCACTGACACGATATAATGTTCGTTGTTTTTTTCACTCTCCACATTTCATATTAAATATCATTCATTCTAAAAATTGGAAGTTTTCAAGTTATTGTTCACTGAAATTTGATAACACAAATAATTTATTTATTTTAATATTCACAGTCCATGTTGAATTATTGCCATTTTAAAATTGCTGGCAAATAGCTGAAGATCATACATTTCAGTGAGAAATTAAACTGATTGATATATATAAATGTATAAGAACGCTAATTCTATTTGTATGTTCAATCTTCTGCTCACTTTGAATATGCAATCACTCAGAAGCCAACCACTTTAAAAATGTTGGACTGGCAAAGCATTGCTTTGAATCCTGACATTGAATATCTAATTCTGATCACCACAAGAGTTATGTTCTTTCTTCGATAAAATAAAATGTACATACTTTATTTCTGTGTTACAAAATCTTGACAGGAGTTTATATTTTAGTTCCATAAATATAGAATCAAAAAAATTGATTGAAGAGATTATCGTTCAGTTAAATGATTATTGTTCACATCTTATTGTTGCCCAATTCATGAAATATAGGAAACATCCGATTATTGTTCTGGTCAGTAAAGTCAACACCTTGCAATGAGCTACGCTGAAAATTGCTTCCAATTTATCTGAAATCATTTAGTGTTATTGGACCTCAGCGCTGCCTGTGATACAGAGAGACTCAGTGGCCTCTTCCAAAATCTGTGCATAGAGCTTCTAACCTGGTTCAGGGAAGTCAGTCAAACATTACTTCAAAACAAATAATTTGGAATCCTCCTTGGGCAGGGGGAGAACCCGCCAACAGACTATCACTGTTCTCAGTGCAGGTACAAATATTGTCCAGGTTAAATACTAATGGCTGACCATCAACCAGATTTTGAAATTCATCTTCAGTCAGAGCCTGTCCCGGAGAGCAAACGTGTTGACATGGAGAGCCAGAATCACACCATACAAGTTACCTATGGTGATGAAACCTGACCTGCCTCCCAGAATCCAAACATCTGCACCCCGGTCCAGACATAGGTGAAGACGTTAACAGGTTGACAATCTATTGCAGTGCCTTGTGTCTCTCAAAGAAACCTCTAAAGCCATATCCAATACATGTCACCTTCATATTCTTCAGTATCAAAGTAAAATTGTACATCTCTATGAATGGTCAGAGATTACTACATGGATCACACGGTAGAATTTATGTGAAGTAACCAGCAGCAAACGGCAAACCACAAATCACATTAATAACTGAACTTGGCGGATTCTGTCTGGTCCAAGTAACCACACTTATTATACTGGCTTTCAGGTGACTGTAACAATGCACACCATAACTGGAGGTTTTGGCCTTACACCTCTCCAAAGCTTCCTGTTCTCACACACATCACTCCCTCACACATTCAACAATTGATGAAAATCCACAAGCTGGGTGAAACTGGAAACATAGAACAATGCAGCATTGTACAGGCCCTTCGTCCTTTGACGTTCTGTCAACCTTTTATCCTACTCTAAGATCAGACTAAACTATATAACTTTCATTATACTATCATTCATGTGCCTATCCAATTAAATATCCCTACTATAGCTGACTTTACTACAACTGCTGGCTGTTCATTGCACACACCCACCACTTTCTGTGTAAATAACCTACCTCTGACATCTCCCCTAAACCTTCCTCCAATTACCTTGAAATCATACCCCCTTGAGATAGCCATTTCCACCCTGGGAGAAAGTCACTGGCCATATTCTCTATCTATGCCTGTCATCATCTTGTACACCCCGTCAAGTCACTTTCCATTCTTCTTCGATCCAATGACGAAAACACCCGAGCTCCCTCAAATTTTCTTTGTAAGACATGCCCTCTACTCCAGGCAGCATCTTGATAAATCTCCTCAGCATTCTCATCAAAGCTTCCACATCTTTTCTATTACGAGGCAACCAGAACTGATCACAATATTCTAATTGTGGTCTCACCAGAGCTCCATATATTTGGAGCATAACCTTCCAGCTCTTAAACTCAATCCCTCGACTAATGAACACATCAAACACCATCATAACAACCTTATAAACCTGGGTAGAAACTTTGTGGGAGCTGTGCTATGGCTCATATGATCCTTCATTCCTCCACAATATAAGAATCCTACTTCTAACCCTGTATTCTGCATTCAACTTCGACCTTCCAAAATGAATCGTATCCCACTTTCCATATTGAACACCATCTGCCACTTAGCAGCTGGGTACTGCATCCTGTCAATGTCCTGTTGCAAACTACAATAGCCCTCCACACTATCCACAATTCCAACAAACAGTGTTACATCATCAAACTTACCAACCTACCCTTCCACTTCGTCATCCAAGTCATTCATCAAAATCACAAACAGCAGAGGTCCCAGAACCGATCCTTACGGAACACCACTGGTCACCTAGTTCCACACTGAATACTTCCCATTTACCACCACCCTCTTTCTTCTGTGGGGGAGCCAATTCTGTATCCAGACAGATAGGTCTCCCTGTATGCCATGCCTCCTTACATTCTGAATGAAACTACCACGGGGAAGCTTATCAAACACCTTGTTAAAATCCATGCACTCTGCATTCACTGCTCTACTTTCTTCAGTGTGTTTAATCCCATCCTCAAAAAATCCATTAAGAGTTGTGAGGTATGACCTGCCCCTCACAAAGCCATGCTGACTATTTCTAATCAAACTATGATTTTTCAGAATCCTCTCCAATACTTTGGCCAATACTGATGCAAGACGGACTGGTCTGTCATTCTCAGGACAATCCCTGTTCCCTTGCCTGAAAAATGGAGTAATATTTGCCACCCTCCAATCAACCGACGCTACTCAAATGGAGAGTGAAGACGCAAAGACCATCGCCAAAAGCACAGAAATCTCTTTCCTCTCTTCCTGTAGTCACCTCGGGTGTTTCCTGTCTGGCTGAAGGATTTATCTATCCTTATGTTTGTACTTCAATCAGTCTGTATTTCACCTCAACTTGTTTACTCCCTGTCCACCAACTGATTGACTGCTATCCATTTCAGGGCTCTGCACAGTGCTGCCTTCCTGAGCAAGTATGTTTCCGAATATCCTGTGTATTATGACATGGAAAACATGGAAATGCCTTTCTCATGAAGGGCAGATGCCAAAACTTTGACTCTGCTGTTCCTCAGATGCTGCCTGAGTGGCTGTGCTTTGCCAGCGACACATTTTTCGACTCGGATCACCAGGATCTGCAGTCCTCACGTTCTCCATTACTAAGGGCTGTCCTCTCTGCACACAGAGCAGGCAATCAATCAGCAGAAACCCGTTGTATTTAGAGCTGACTGTTCAGTTCTGGAAAGCTGCATTTAACGAACATTTTACTAAAAACGAAATTACAATTCAACAAATTTTCATTCAGTCCCAGAGTTACAGTTTTGGTTCATGAATTGGACAGGTTGACAACGAGCAGTAAATGACTGAAGAACTCCGAGGTACAGAGTATTCCAGGTGATATATTCTAGGTCGGGTGTGCTTTACCTTAATGCTGCTAATATTATCAGACAGACAAATATGACAAAGAAACGAGGTGACATGTGGAAGTGTGACATTTTTGCCATTGCAGAGTTGTGTTTGAGGGAGTGCATGGCTAACAACTCAATATTCTGTGGTACCAGAACTTTTGTCAGGACAGGAGAGAGGGTAAAAGAGGAGGTAGTGGCGTCTTATTAATTATGGATTCAGTTACTGGCGTAAGAAAGGACGATATCTTGAAAGATTCTTCTAATGAGGCTTGGTGGTTAGAGCTCAGGATCAAAACCATGACAGAAACACTTCTTGGAATATATTGCAGACCCCCAGATAAAGGAAAGTACAGGAGCAGGTATATAACCAAGTTACTGAGATGTGTAAAAACAATAATAGGATCATTATATTCAGGCATTTCAATTCCAAACATTCATTACGGCAGTGATAACTTCTTAAGCTGGGGCAGGTGCTTTGAAATTTATTTCAAAGAGCTTCTTATATCAACACCGAGCAGATACAACAATGGGCAGTGCAGTTCTGGGCCTCACTGTGGGAAACGAATCCAGTCAGCTGTTCCAGGCAGAAGTGGGAGAGCATTATAGGACCAGTGACCGTGATATCACACATTTTGACTTTGCTAAGGAAAAGACCCCAAAAATGTTGAAAACATAAAAGCTTTTTGGATTGGGTAGACAGATTTTATAAGAAATAAATTACATGATCTGGGCAAAGTGTAGTTGCTTCTGGGTGAAACTGTAGCAGAACAAGATGGGGCGGGGGTTGGGGGATCATTTGATTAAAATCGAATTGATGACAGTGTCGGCCCAGCATGTTACACCGAAGATAAAATTTAGGAACACAAGCCCAGAAAACCTCAGATGCCGAAACAAATTCCGAACAGGATGAAAAAGGAAAGAGAAGCTTAAAACAGGTACCAAGTGAGCAAGTCAATAAGGTCCTAAATGAATATAGAAAGTGGAGGGCTAAACTTAAAAAGTCAGTGGAAGAGCAGAAGGAGGGATGATAAAACTTTAGCGGGTAAGATTAGCAAGAAACCGAAGTCATTTTTTTTTGTTTCTTAAGTGGAAGACGATAACGTGGGAAAGAATGGGAGTGTCAGGGACTAAGGGGGCAGCCTGTTCACAGAGCCAGAGAATATGTTAAACACATCCTACGAATCGATCTTCAGTTTGGAGAAGCAGTTTCCGGATTCAGGGAGAGTGACCGTTTGACCTTTGAGCAAATTGATGCAGGAACGGAGGAAGAATTGGAGGTTTATGCAAGATAGAGTAGGCAAATCCCCAGATTAAAGACCACCAAGTCTCACATCAGTGAGAGGGAAGCAATTGTAGAAAATTCGGAGGGCTGTTGAGACTGGATCATTAAATATCTTCAAGATTGAGACAGATTTTTATACAAGTTTACGGGGAAATCATAGGAAAGTGGAATGGGAGATTAACAAAATAAATATAATCTAATCAAAGAAAAAGCAGACACAGTGAGAGGATAGACATATTCTTGCCCCTATGTCTAATGGTGTTCTTTTCCAATAACCCTGTATTCACAAGAACATCACCTCTCACACTATGGAATGAGACACAGTTTAGAATGCAATCGAGGGATTCAAGGAATTCATAAACGCGATACTAATAGACAGAAAGTACGAGAGGACTGCGACAACACGGATTGCCTGTCGGGGTGAGGATTTGCATTGACACAGTCACCACTACCAGAAGGAAGACGTCAGCAAGACACACTCCAAGGCCAAGCAGAGACCTGCACTGGGGAGCAGGTAGTCAGGGGCCAGGTGTCAAGGAGTGCTGAAGGCCTAAACATTACATCACTGCCGTGTCTCCTTCCTTCCCTGACCAAAATTAAACGTGGAGGGGTAGAGAGACATGCTGTTGGTAGCAGAGTAAGCAGGAAGGCTTTGGCACGAGAAGCTTCGGACAGCTCTAGTTCAGCAAAATATACAGGAAAACTCAAATAAAGTTATTTTAACTTTATTGTTACAGTAGTGGTGATGGCATTTAGGGCAGTCACACGCTCCTCTTGTGGGATGTGGGAGCTCAGGGAGATTTCCACCGTCCCTGATGACAACACGTGTGGGCACTGCACCCAACTTAGCTCATGGGAGACCGTGAAAGGGAGAGATACTGAGCGGCACGGTGGCTCAGTGGTTAGCACTGCTGCCTCAGAGCACCAGCGACCAGGGCTCAAATCCTGCCTTGGACAACTGTCTGTGTGCATTTTGCATTTTCTCCTCGTGTCTGAATGGGTTTCCTCTGGGTGCTGCGGTTTCCTCCCACAGTTCAAAGATGTGCAGGTTAGGTGAATTGGTCGTGCTAAATGACCCGTAGTGTTGCGTGTACGGGGCTGGGTCTGGGTGGGCTGCTGTTCGGTGGATTAGTGCAGACTTGTTGGTCCGAAGGGCCTGTCTACACACTGTAGGTAATCTAATTTAGGATGCACTCAGGGTCATCCGAGATACTGACGAATTCATAGACACGCCCCTAGTTACGTTTCTTTAATGACTGTGATATTCCTGTCCAACATTCATCGTCCTGAGTTCTTCAGCCTTACATATCAGTCCTGCTGTATTTAAATAAACACAATTTCATCCAACAGGTGTTCCCTCCTTCCTGTCATGTTCCAGGCAGAAAGTAGATGGGCGGCCACCAGGAATGGCAATGGGAGTAGGCAGGGAGTGCAGGAATCTCCTGTGGCCATTCCCCTCCAAAACAAGTAAACAATTTTGGATTGTTGGGGGAGATGACCGTTCAGGGGAAAGCAGCAGTAGCCAGGTTGGTGGTACTACCACTGGCTCTGGGACACAACGGGAAAGGGTAAAGGTAAACAGGACGTTAAAGATAGGAGGATCGATTGCTAGTGGGATAGATCAGAGATTCTGTGGTCGCAGACGGGAATCCAGGATGGTGGGCTACCTCCCAGATGCTAGGGACCAGGATGTCTCCAAGTGGCTGCAGAACATTCTCAAGGGGGACGGTGAGCAGCCAGAAATCATTATGCACGTTGGCACAAATGATACCCGTGGAAATAGGGACGAGGTCCTGCAGCGTGATTACAGAGAGCTAGGAGAAACATTTAAAAAAAAACCTTGACAGTGGTAATCTCCTCATAGGGGAATTACCGTCCGAGACATACACTGGAGGGGATACCAATATCTTGGCGGCTAGTTTTGCTAGGGTTACAAGGGAGGGTTTACACTAGATTGGCAGGTGGTCGTATCCTCAAGAGCAGGGAGGCAAGTGGAAGGAGACAGAGTAAATAGAAATAGTAAGGTTAGGCTGAAAAACGGCAGAGAGAAAGTAATGCATTTTGGATTAAATTGCAAATGCAAGAGGGCTGACAGGTAAGGCCGATGAACTCAGGGCGTGGATATGTAGGTGGGACTGGGATATTATACCATTACAGAAATATGGCTAAGTGATGGATAGGACTGACAGGTGCTTTAGGTGGAACAGAGATGGTGGAAGGAGAGGAGGGAGAGTTGCATTTCTGATTAAGGGGAGAACCACAGCATTAATAACTGATGGATCACCCAATGAGGCTTTGTAGGTGGAGTTAAGAAATAGGAATGGAATGGTGAGGTGTTTGGGGTTGTAATATAGACCCCAAAGAGTCAACAGGAATGAGAGTAACAAATATGCAGTGAGAGAGGGGAGACCTGCATGAGAAGTAGGGTTATCATAATACGGGATTTTCATTTTTCTAATACAGACTGGAACGGCCAGAGCATTAAGGAATTTGATGAGATAGAATCTATTAAACGCGTCAAGAAAGTTTCCTCAAGCAGTATATAGAGTGTCCGACTCGGGAAGGGGCAAAACTCGAAATTTTCTTAGGAAATAGGACAGGACAGGTAACTGAGTTAATAGTGGGGGGAGCACTGTGGGACCAGTAACCTATTTCTATTAGTTTTCAAATAGTTATGGAGAGGGACGAAACTGGTGCACAGGTTCATGTTCGAACTTGGGACGTGGCTCAGGTCCAGGCAGCTGGGATCAAGGGAATCCCTGGAGGTATATAAGAGATAACGGAGTTTACTGAAGAAAGAAATCAGTAGGGTGAAAAGAGGGCAAGAAAGCGACTTGGCCGAGAAGATTAAGATGAATCCAAAAAGCTACTTTAAACAAATTAAAAGAAAAAGCAATAACTGGAGAGAAAATAGGACCCCTGGAAGACCAATGTGGACAAGTATATGTGGAACTATAAGAGATGGGTGAAGTCCTCAACGAATATTTCTACTCTATGTTTACCGTGGAGAAAGACTTGATGACTTGAGAACTTGAGAAAGTTAGTAGTGATATCTTAGGGACAATCCATATCATAGTAGACGAGAGTTTGGACGTATTAGAATGTTTGAAAGTGGATAAATCTCATGGTCCTGACCCGATATATCCAAGAACACCTCAAGGTGCTCCAGAAGAATTTGCGGGGACCCTGACCTATAATATTGATCATCATTAACTACAAGTAATGTCCCGGAAGACTGGAGGATAGCAAATGCTGTGTCCTTATTCAAGAAGAACTGAACAAAAAAGCCTTGGAACTATAGACCAGTAGGTTTAACATCCGTGGTAGGTAAGTTACTTGAGAAGGTTCTGAGGGATAAAGTTTACATGTATTTAGAAAGACAGGCTTTGCTTAGGAATAGTAAGTGTGGCTCTGTGCGAGGAAGTTTGTGCTTGACAATTTTCTTAATGTAATTGGATGAAGTGACCAGGAAGATTGACTTGGGTAGGGCAGTAGACGTCGAAACATGTGGTGTTGGAAAAACACAGCATGTCAGGCAGCATTCGAGAGGCAAGAGAATCTATGTTTCGGACATAAGCCCTTTATCAGGAACGTCCAATACACCGATTCTCCTGTTCCTCTGATGTTGCCCGACCTGCCATGTTTTTCCAGTGCCACACTTTTCGACACTGATCTCCAGCATCTGCAGAGCTCACTTTCTCAAAGGGCAGTAGATTTAGTCAATATGGATTTCAATTACACCAGAACAGAATGAGGCTTTTCAGCCCCTGGAGCCTGATATACAATTACAGGAGGAGGCCAATACGCCCATAAGGCCTATAAACCTGTAACCAGATCATGCAGCACGAGTGTCCAGTTACACAGCAGCAGGATCAGTCTATTCAGTAATTTGAAGTCAGTAACACAGGAAATGGAAGAGGCCACAAAGTGACTGGACTATGGGGTATACTGGAATAAAACCGGCTACATAGCCCGTCAGACCTGCCATTCCATTCAGTAAGTCAGGGCTGATCTGCACTCGGTCGCGATTTCTCTTTCATGCCCAATTCTTTGTAGCCCTCGACTCTCTGATGGGTCAAAATCCACTGACACCCACTCGCACCCCCCAAACATTTCAGTGATTTGGCCTCCCCAACTGTCTGATTCCAACCGTCACTACCGCCTGAGAGAAGGAAACACTCCCCACACATATACCTTGGCCTATTGACCTGGATAGAATTTATGAACACAGCATAAAGTGACTGGCCCTGATATCACGGCATTATTTGATTGAGCAAGATGTCAAGGAGACTGAACAAAATTGAACTTGATGGGAATCAGTTGTAAACTCCCCACTGGTTGGATCATTCAGAACACAATGGTGCTGGTGGACATCAACCCTCCCAATCCCTGGATATCCCTGTGGGCAATCCTCAGGGTAGCTTCTTCGGCACAAACATCTTCAGCTGCTTCATCAATGTCTTTCCCTCACGTCTTACGATCAGAGGTGGGGATGTTCTTTGAAGATTATACAATGTTCAGAACAATGAGTCACCTCCTAAGGTACTCAGGTATCAAATCTGGACAACATTCAAGCTTGTGCTGTTAATGTAAAGGTAACATGAATCAAAAGCACTGCTGGACACTAAACATTTCCACGGTTAAAAGAAAGAGGAACTCCTTCAGTAACTCTAGCTGGTTTCACAGTAATATAAGAAAGCCATTTCGCCCATCTGATCTGTTGGATAACACGAGGCGCAATGCATTCACTCACTCCTGCCTATAACACAAGGAGACAATTTTTAAAAAGTAGGTGTTGGAATCCAAACTACACACGCAGGAAGCTGGAAGAACAGAATAAGCAAGGCAGCATCAAGACGTTGAGAAGTGAACGCCTTGGATATAACTCTTCGTCAGGACTGTGGGTGGGAGTAAGGGGGTCTATAGATAAAGTGGCGGGTGAGGGAGGAGGAGGCTGAGGTGGCGAGGTGGGGGATAAGTTAACACAGATGAAGGGTATCAGCGAGTTGTTGATAGGAGGGCTGAATCCAGTTGGTAGCTGGACAAAAGCTTGATCAGAGGAATGGAAGGGGGAGGAGAGCCTGGGAAGGGAGTCAGGGGATTTGAAGGGAGGTTATTTGAAATTGGAGAATTCAATGTTGAGCCCCGGGGTGTAGGCTGCACAGGTGACAGATGAGATCTTGTTCCCCCAAATTATGGTTTGATTCATTGTGGCAATGGAGGAGGTCAAGGATGACTATGTCGGAAAAGGATTGGGAAAGAGAATTGAAATAGGAAGTGACTGGGAGGTCTTCCATTCCACCTAACGACCCTACCTTTCAGCTCGCAACCGGATTCATCACTCCCATCGCCCAACCAGGTTGCACCCACCACTTGTGTCCACATATCCATAACTCACCATCCCCCGATCTCCCCACCCCTACTACCCCTTCCCTCTTTATCTCCCCCTATCCACCAACCCAGTTCTGACGGACATTTATACCTGAAATGTTGACTTTCCCAGCTCATGATGCTGCCTGGCTTGCAGTGTTTTTTCAGCCTTCCGTTTGTCTCCTATAACTCAGGAAGATCGAGTCTCGTCAGCACGTCGTGTTGATAGGCAGGAACCACGGGCTTCCCACTGAAGTCTTTGAATGCCTTCCCTCTGGCCAGGAGGAAGACATTCAGTCCCTCGAGACACTGACACATGAACAGAAGAGGCCATACAGCCCCTCCAAACTGTTACACTGAAATAGGAGGATGTCATTGTTGCTGCAACACGACAAACCAATGAGGCATCGACTGCACAGATAGACTGCTCTGCGTTGTTCCTCCTGGCCCCATTGCTAAGGGTACACACGTGTTATGTTAACGTGGTTTGCTGACCATGAGGAGGGAAAGTGATTGGTTTGTAGCAAGTCCCAAGGAGGCACCTTCCATCTCTGATATATTACGGACTAGGCTAGACCACTCAAAACATTTTTAAGCAGGCAGCCCAGAGCATACCTTTGCAATTTGTTTCAGTAAGTGCAAAATGAAAATTACCCGGTTTAGATAGGTTGACTACTAGATTTTAAAACAGACAAAAACTTTATTCATAAAATTAAACAATAAAACTCAAAGAACAGAATAAAGAATCACAACAGAATTCAACGTATTCATCTAAACCTAATGATGCTATTCTGAATATATACAATAGTCCCAATGCACAAACCCCCAATAAAACCAGTATAAATGGAACACATACTTCCAGTTTGAAGTTGAAGGTCAGCAAAGAGAGAGAGTTTCCACACAGCTCCCAGTTAAACTTACCAGTTCAAAACTCAACTGAAAACTGCTAAGCTCAGCTAGTTCAGCAAAAATAGCTCACCACTCTCCGTTCATTATACTGGTCACTTATAAAGCATGACCACTTTGGCCTGAAGTCTCATCTGTTTCCATGTAAACAAAAGGCCTCTGAAAATCCTTTTCATCTCTGTACAAAACCAGACTGATCGGAGCTTTGCCCCGTTTTATTGTACCTCTGGAAAAAAAAATCAAGGACAGAGTCTCCTTGAGCCAAGGAACAGGTTTTAGACAAAAAAGGGATTTGCTTTGTGATATGTCTACTCCCCCTAAAAAAAAAACCATCAATGCTAAAAGATGGATGCATTTTTAGCCCTTCAAACCCAGTTAGTAGATTCAATACAGACAGATACACTATACTAACTGTAAACATTCAAACACAAACCTATGCAAATTCAGGCCACGGTACACCCACCATCGAACACCTCCGTATCTCATTCGAGTCTCAATAACTCATCAGCTTTCACGTTTTCGCGACCTGCCATATGCACAGTTGTCAGATTGAATGGCTGCAACAAGCTCCATCTTAGCAATCTGATATTTTTGTCCTTAATTTTTTCCACAAATATCAATGTGTTGTGATCAGTGTATACGATTGTCTCAGATGCGTTGCTGGTAATATAAACCCAGTTCTGGTGTAATGCCAACAACAAGTTTAAAGTCTCTTTCTTCACCATTGAACATTTCTGTTGATGAACGTTCGACTTCCCATAAAAATACTATTCCCTCATCATCCTCCTGCAGCAACACTGGACCAATACCCACATCACTGGCATCTAGAGCCACCTTGAAAGGCTTCATGTAATCTAGTGTAGCTAATACTGTGGGTAGTGGTTAACACAGATTTTAATCTGTAAAATGCTTTTGACAGTCCTCTTTCCACTGAGAGTTCTTGCCCTTGACAATTTGGTGAGTGGAGCAGCCGCACTGCTTAAAATCAGTAAAATCCAGTCAATCCCAGGAACCGTAGCACTGCATATTTCTTTTTGACGACGGTGTGAAACATTTCCCCAACTACTTTCATTTTCATATCTCATGGGGCCATTTGTCCATGTCCAATAACGTGACACAGGAACGTGACTTGGGCTTTCTCAAATTCACTTTTAGCTAGGTTACCACCAAGCCTACCTTCTGCAGTCAATTGAAAAGGTCCGATAAATGCTGTAAATGTTCAGTTCATGAGTGACTAAAAACCACCAGGTCATCAATACATAGTTGGGTAATCCAGAAATGACCTTATTATCAGTCCCTTAAACGTGGCTGGATTATTTTTCATAACAAATGCCATAACTTTGAACAGATATAGTCCATATGGCATTATGAAAGCCGAAATTGCCTTCGCTCTCTCTGGCAGAGGTTCTTGCCATTAGCCTCTGAGCAAATCCAACTTAGAAATGTAAGTGGCTTCTCCCAGTTTTTCGACACAATTCTCCAAATATGGAATTGGATATGCATCAGTCTTTGGAACGGCATTGACTTTGTGATAGTCCAATCATGGCCATTGGGTACTTTCTGGCTTTGGTACTATGACTACATGTGAACTCCAGTCACTGTAACTCACTTCGATTATGACATTTTGGAGTGTGCGCTCTATCTACTTCTGAACCTCGGCCAATTTTGGACAGTCATGCCTATAAGGATGTTGCTTAATCAGAACAACATCCCCTGTATCTACATCATGCACAATTATGTTCGTACTTCCCAGTTTATTGCCGCATATCACTCCACGATATCGTAAGAACTCTTTCAGGTCACTTTGCTTTTCTTGTGTAAGGTAACTCAATAGTTTATCCCAATTTTTGAAAACGTTCTCATTGTTCAATTTGATTTGAGGAATGTCCAATTCAGAATCCTCTGAACTTGGTTCTTCCTTCTGTGCTGTAATCATTAATACCTTCTCCTCTTGCTTTTCTTCCATTTCAAAATACCTTTTGAGCATATTCACATGACACACTCTGCGAGATCTCATCCTGTCTGGAGTCCGTACCAAGTCGTTCACCTCATTCAATTTCTTCCCAATTTGATAAGGTACACTAAAACTTGCTTCTAAAGACTCAACTGTTACTGGAAGTAACACCAATACCTTATTCCCAATTGCAAAATTGCGAATTTGTGATTTCTGATCCGCTTCCTGTTTCATTGTACGCTGCAATACTTTTAAATGCTGTCTAGCCAACTCTCCAGCTCTATTTAAGCGTTCCCTCATATTTGACACATCGTTCAAATGGGTGGTCTCTGAATTCTGATTTATTAATTTCTCGTTAACCATTAATAATGGTCCTTTTACTTCATGCCCACAAATTAATTCAAATAGTCTGAATTTGGTCAATTCATTCCGTGCGTCTCTGAATTTCCTTATCGCATTCATCTGGATAATCCTGACCATAAACCCTCAACATTTCCTTCACTCTTTGATACCATCTCGCTCATGCTCACTGTGATTCCGAATACTACGTAGTAGACTTGAATTGCTTTATTCCTAAGTTATCCATCACCTGCTTGAATAGTTCAGATGTGAGGTTTGATCTGTCTGGATCTCTATTGGTAGTCCGTACCTAGTTGAAAAATAAGCATTTTTTTCTACAACACTTTTAGCTGTAATGCTGCATAATGGGTCTGCCTCTGGAAATCTCGTCGACACATCCATTATTGTTAATAAATACTTATTCCCACTTTTGGGTTGAGATAGGGGACCTACACAATCTATCAACACTCTTGGGAAAGGTTCCTCAAATGCTGGAATCGGTATTAAAGTTGCCGGTTTTATTACTGCCTGTGTGACATGTTTGAGATGTCTGGCGATATTCAACTACATCTTTGTGTAGTTCAGGCCAATGAAAATAGCTTTGTATTTCAGCCTGTATTGTCCTCACCCCGAAATGATCTCCAAGTGGTCGCCCATGTGTCACTCGCAGCACCTCCTTTCTACACCCAACAGACAAAACAATTTGATGAATTTCTGTCCACGTCTGACCTGCTTCAGTGTGTGCTGATTTCCATATCTGCATTAAAACATCATTTGTTAAGTAATAACACACAGGAATGCATTCATTTTCTTTCTTGATAAATATATTTTGAGATAACTTTTTTAACTCCTCATCTTTCTACTGTAAATCAATCAACTTAGCAGAGCTAAAAATACGTTCATGTTTTCCTACTTGCTCCTTCTCTGTTCCACTTATCAGATCAAAAAGAAACTTTCAGATAACTCTACGTCAGCTTCCTTATCTGTACCTTTAGCCTGCTTAAACCCGTGTATCTGTGATCTTCTGATCACGCAATCAGGGGAAATTCCTGGATAAACATTTTCCAGGTCTTCAGTTGCCTGCATCTTCACTGGCTTTTCAACTAGAGTAGGCAGCACGCCTACCAGTGAATCAGCTACATTATTTGCAAGGACAAATTTTATTCCGGGAGCTGAGAGTTGGGGGTCCAGTACTCCTACCACACATTCTCCACTCTGCTCTGGACTCTCCAGCCTCACTTTACATAACTGAGCACTTTTTGCCTCACTATGAATTCCTGTTACCTGCACATTTTCTGGTAATAGTCTCTCAAGAGTGCATAAAGCCTCACCCCTCAGCATTACAGATTGCAAAGATGCTGTGTCAATTAATATTGGAACCTCCTTACCAATTATTCCTGGCCTATGTGAATAAACGTTACCCTTTCATGTAAGTTTATTATGCAGAATTGGCACGTCCACTGATCATCTTGTACACTCTGAGGCAGTTGCCTAACTTCCCTTACGCTTTTTGTTACAAGTCCAACAAAACTTCCAGGCCTGTCTAGTTATCCTACACATGGTTTTCTCCCACCTCACCAACACTGTGATTTTGTGTGGCCCACTTTATTACAATGAAAACACCATAGTATTTTAACTTCTTTGTCCCCCTCAAGGTTTTCTTTATTACTGTGGTAAATTATCCTTATGATCTACACTGTGATCTACCTTTCCCTTTGCACGTGAGGATATCTCTTTGCTCCAATTTCTGTCCCTCAGAGACCATAACTGGTTCTGGAAGCCAAACCAAGTTTATGGACCAGTTCATAATCATCAGCCATTTCAGCAGCTAACCTTGCTGCTTACACTCTCTGCTATTCCACCTGAGTTTGCACTACTTCAGGCAGTGAATTTTTTGAATTCCTCCAAGTACTAACCTCTCTAAGGGCATTATAGCTTTGTTCGAATTTTAAAGCTCATATCCAACTATCGAAATTAGTCTGTTTGATCCTTATAAACTCAGTGTAGGTTTGACCAGGGTTCCTCATTAGATTCCTGGAAGGTTGCCAATGCAGACAAAATGTTTTTTAACCTCCTCGTATGCCCCAGATACCTCCTCTGATAGGGATGTGAGCATCTCACCAGTTCAACCTACATATTTGGTTTGGATCAACAAAACCCGCAATGCCCTTGGCCACTGCATTTGTTTAGCCAACTTTTCAAATGAGATGCAAAGGGCATCACATTCTTTTCATCAAATTGAGGCAATGCTTGAACATACACAAACAAATTCTCACTAGGCTTCTGACTACCAGGGGCTTGCTCATCCTCACTCTCTTCCAGACTAAGCGCACCCTCAACCGTTATCTCCAGCCTTTTACACTGACTTTCCTTTTTAAGTGTCAGTTTTTGCTATTTAAAAGCTGTCTCTTTCTCTCTCCCCTGTTGCTCTCTCTTTTGCCAATTTTTTTACTCTCTGTTCTCCTGCTCTCTTCCACCTCCCCCCCCACCCCCCCAACCACCTTCTGCATTTTATCGAAAGTCAAATGTTTCATTTTGGCTGCCCTTTCCTTACCTCTCGACGTTAACTCAAGATGTTTCATTTGCAACTGAATTCTTGCCATCTCTGTAGATTCTGATGGTTTCTCCAGTAAGTTTAATTGACGAGCTACTGCTGTAATTATCTCTCCGTTCCTCACAGAAGCAGTCACTTCCAATTCCAGCTTCTCAGCGAATTCTTGCAACTTGGTCTTATTCACTTTTCGTAAAATTTCCAAAGTCACTGCATGCACATCCAGGAAACGTTTGGTGACTGAAATAGCCATTACTATTCGAAGCTTTGTCAACCCAATCAAACTAATACCCGAATTAAAGACACTAGCACCTCCCACTCGGTGTTGAAAATCCAGCAATGAGCCACCAGTCTGTTATGGAAGAGGCTGGACTACTCAAAACATTCTTAAGCAAGCAGCCCTGAGCATAACTTCACAGTTTGTTTTGGTTATTATCCAATGAAAATTACCCGGAGTAATTTAGCTAGGATGATGTTAAATCAGACAAAAACGTTATTCACAAAGTTACACAATGAAACACAACGAACAGAATAAAGAACCCGACAGAATTCAACCTATCCAGCTAGACATAATTATGCTATTCTAAATACACACAATAGTCCCAATAATCAAACTCACTTGAAAAAACGTTATAATGGAATGCATGCTTCCAGGTTGTAGCTGAAGGGCAGAAAAGAGAGAGCGTTTCCACACAGCTCCCAGTTGAACTTCCCAGTTCAAGACTCAACTGAAAACTGCTCAGGTCAGCTCAACTCAGCTAGCTCAGCTAAAAGAGCTGACCACTCCCCGTTCATTATACAGGTTACATCGAAAGCATGACAACTTTGCCATGTAGATTCGTCTGTTTACATATAAACAAGAAAGGCCTCTGAAAATCTCTTTCGTGTCTGTACCAAACCAGACTGATCGCAGCCTGACCCCGTTATTTTGACCCTCTGAAAAACATCAAGGACAGAGTCTACTTGAGCCAATGAACAGCTTTTAGCAAAAAAGAAGTCAGAGAAGACAGGCTAGTGTTCTGAGTGGAGGTCAGAGCTGTTGGGAATGGCTAATACTATCTGATGACAGATTTGTGAACAACATGACGTTCAATACAGGGTCACATACCAACTGTACATCCAGACGGTGAGACTTCATTCAGAACCTGGAGCTCTCTCTCAGCCAACATGGGGGCTCCATAGATCTCTGTCAACTATCATCGAGTCATAGAATCGCACAGCACAGAGACAGGCCCATTATCTCAAACAGATTCATGCTGATCAAAATGTCCATCCATGCCAGCCCCATTTCCCTGCGCCTGGTCCATATCCTTCTAAACCTTTCCTATCTATACATTTGTCCAAATGTGAAGGCAAGTATCATGGAAAACAGGTTATATCCAATGCTATCCGTATTTTGTTTTGGAAATAATGAGTGTTGATTCATAACACTCCAGTGTTAATGCAATCACGTTTCATTCTTTTTGTAGCGTTACAGATTAAACTCTCATTTCTTTCACACCCTCCTCATGGTATCATTACTGCAGGGATTCGTCTGGTGAAACTTCAATACACCGTCTCTCTGTAGCTAGGAGATCATTGATTATAAATGAAAAAAAATACTGTCTCAAGTACACTCCACAACTGCAGGACGGTGTCTTCACTCTTATACTTTAATCATTTGTAATGAACGCTCCTACTCATTTATTCTGCTGATTACTTGCTGAGTCATAGAGTCATAGAGATGCACAGCATGGAAACAGATCCTTCGGTCCGACCCGTCCATGCCGACCAGATATCCCATCCCAATCTAGTCCCACCTGCCAGTACCCGACTGCTCTGTATGAATTCTGTTAGTGCCCCATGATCAAGGACATCCAGCTCCTTTTCACCAAAAGGACTTCCCATCATCTCGCCTTCTCATAAATACAAAATGCGAAGGATGGCATTTTTTGCCAATCATTTATTTGCCTTATGAAGCAAAGTCACACCAACAACAACATCACTGTTGCCATTGGAGTTGATGGGAGATACTGAGGAGGCGATGATCCAGCTATATTGTCTCCGAATATTATCCAGGGAATCAGGTAATGACCCAGACACCGGATCCGAATCCCACAACGGCAAATGTTGAGAATTGAATTCAATAAAATATCAGGAACTAAGAATCAAATGGAACAATGAAACCATTGTTGATTGTCCTACCTGGCACCCTCATGCCCTTCAGGAAAGGAAATCTACAATCTTCAGCTGGTCGGGCTTACATGTAACTCCAGACCCACAGCAATGTGGTTAACTCTCAATTGCAATTTGAAATAGCCAAGCCAGCCACTCAGTTATATCAGTCACTTCAAAGCCTCAAAGAAATTAAACCGCATGTACCTCAGCACTGAATACTTACAGCCCATGGACTGCAGTGGGTCAGGAAGGCAGCTCACCAAAACTTTCTCAAGGACAATGAGGAAAGGGAATTAAATCTTGGCCCAGCATCCCATTCATGAATAAAGGAAGATGATCCCACTCAGGGAAGAGAGAAAAACAGACATAAATAACTTTAAACAGGAACTTTGACATATACCTTACATGGTCATAATTATCAGTAATATGGGAACAGGAGAAACATAAGTAAGGTTTAATTTCATTTTTTATTTCCATCCCAGCTGATCATCAACAATCCCTTTGTTTGCTTCTTTCTCTCTATCTCTCTCTTTCTCCATCTATTCAACTCAGTCCTTCTCCCCTTCATAACAGATTTCGGTGTCACCAACATCAATCACGCTATTTCCCAACTGTGTTCAGTTCTGATGTATGGTCATTAGAATCGAATTGCCAATTCTATTTTTCTCTCGACTCGATGTGGCAGATGGGCTGCCACACCTGCTCAGTTTGCCTGGCACTTTCTCGTTCGTTATTGTTTCTGATCTGTTGCATCATTCTTTGCTTTATTTAACCTTTAATTTTGTTATTACTTGGAATGTCTGCATCGCTGACAGGGGCAGCATTTTCTGGATTAGTGGTGCTCGAAGAGCACAGCAGTTCAGGCAGCATCCGAGGACAGGCAAAATCGACGTTTCAGGCAAAAGCCCTTCATCAGGAATAAAGGCAGAGAGCCTGAAGCGTGGAGAGATAAGCTAGAGGAGGGTGGGGCTGGTGAGAGAGGAGCATCGAGTACAATAGGTCAGTGGGGGAGGAGATGAAGGTGATAGGTCATGGAGGAGAGGGTGGAGTGGATAGGTGGAAAGGAGCTGGGCAGGTCGGGAAAGTCCGGACAAGTCAAGGAGGCAGTATTTGTTGACCTAATCAAGTGTTATTTACTGCGAGGTCATTCTTTCAGGCAGTACAGAACCAAGCACATTGCTGTGGGTCTCACATCAATCTTAAGCCAGACCAGATAATAACACAAGATCTATTTACCAAAGGACATCAGTGAAATAGATAAACGTATGGACAAAATGCTGGAAGTGTTATGGTTGTTATTTCCAATTCCTGCCTTTTGTATTTACTTTCTGACATCGTTTGTGGTAGGATGTGGAACAGTGTCTTTCTGTGTAATAACCTGTGCATCTGAATTACATTTCTTCCGACATTATTGCTCTGAGAGACTGTTCGTGTCATTAAGTTATTTTAGAGACAAGAACAAAGTTGTGATCGAAATATTTGCAACTGAAAGAGTGCTTAGAGGAGAAGTGGAACCATAAACGTCTGAATTTTATCAAAGCATAGATAATGGTTTATTAAGCGTCAGTTTGAAGCCAAGATATAAACTCGGCATATAATCGAGCTGGTAGTGGATAGGTTTTGTGATGGATCGAATAACGAGACATAAATGAATTTCATTTATTTAAATTCGGTATTGTAGACAGTCTCGTTCTCCGATGTTCGTGAGGGTGGGGGTGTGGGCGGTTCTGAAATTTGTGGGTAATTAATGGAAGTTGCATTTGAAACTGAAGACAATAGTTTCCGTCTTTGTCAAATATAGATAACAGAAATAGCAACGAAGTTCGCCATGTTTGAAGAGATTAATAAATGGATAGAGATGAAGACACTTACCAGAAATACCAACAATAGCGAGGATAGGATAGTAACCCGCCTGGATAATCAGCAGTGCACCATTTATCCGATCTGATAATGTTGACCAAGACCAGGAAAAATAGAAAAGACCATCGGATAAACTCCTGTCCATTGTTGCAGCATTCCAGTCTAATGTTCTCAGATTCTGATCCATTAATGGCTCATTCCAGACTGTTCTCAGATGTTTAAATCTCCTTTTTCTGTCTCTGCAGTTGTGTCCCTTTGAGCGTCGGAGTTGATGCATCTGCTGCTACAATGGCATAAACCATTGCAAGAGGTCCCTTACTAATAGGAGACGGAAAACATCCAGTGACACAACTAGGATCCATGGAGACTGGCATCACTCACAGTCACTGAACAAACAGCTCCATTTAACCCCTTTCAGTATGGTTCCTTCAGTTCACAAAAACTACTGGACTGGGTTGAATGTTTGCACCGTTGGCTATTGGTCGCATCTCCCATCATCCATTGCTCTCGTGAAGTTAGTATTGAGGGAGAATGATGCATGTTTTCTTATCGCAGGCTAGATGATTCTGCTGCGTTGTCCGTTTGCAATACTGTAACCTGCTGAACCTCCCACCACCACCACCCTCAAAAACCACAATCTACATGCTGTTACCGTGCAGATCTCTCCTCGACTAGATCAGGCACCAGCCAATATATTTACAGTGGATGTATTTGCAGTCCAATGCATAGGAAATGTGAATTTGCCTGGGCATTCCTTTAATTGGTCTCATAAAGCAATTTTGTACATTCAACATTCAATGTGGTTCATCACTTTTTAAAATATAAACTCACAAACACCTTAACACACTTTATTAAGCAGAAGTTTCTTCACATTGTCCTCATGGTAGCATCATGCCAGGGTTTAGTCTAGTGAAACCCCTTTGCTGATTAAACCTGTACACAATACATCTAACAGTCTCTCAACAAAACACTACCATTGGGAAAGATACATTTACTCTGGTACTTTAATCATTAGCCACATAGCATTTACTTCCTGCTGCGTAAAAATTCTGTTTGTGACTTATGGCCAAGCACATTCAGGTCTGTTTCAACAACAGCACTTCCCAACCTCTCACTATTTAATGAACATAAATGTGAATGATGATATTTGGTGTTCATTTCCGAAATATTTTAGATCTTGCGAAGAGCTATTGCCCAAACACTGATCCTTCTGATACCCCAAAGCCTTCACTCCAGATAATTATAATACTCTCTTCATTCTCTCGATTATCCAACTTTTAATATATTCGGTGGATTCCACACCTACCTAACATTCTCTATTCACCTGTATTCAACCATGACAAACGTCTGCTGAAAATTAAAATACTTAATTTCCACTGGTTCTCAATTGTCGATGTCACAACGGACAACCTCCACAATATCCAGCAGGTTTATCAAAGATCAAGATCATTTCCCCTTCCTGAGTCTAGATTGACTCGACTGAATCATGTCATTATTTTCCAAGTGTCGAGTTGTCACATTCCTTACAAAGGTTAAAATGTTTTTCTCACAGCTTACATCAAGCTAACCACTGTTTAGTTTGCTGTTTGCTCTCTCCGTCCTGTTTTAAACATTTAGGTTTACAATCGCTGCTTTCCAGTCCGGAGGATCCTTTCCAGAATCTAACCAGCTTTGAAGAATAATCAGTAATTCTTTCAGTAGCTTTGCTGCCACTCCTCAATACTCTGGGATGGAGCTCATCAGTTGCAGCAATATACCAACCTTAAATTCAATGAGGTTTTGAAAGACGTTCCTTTTATTAATTCTAATTTCCTGCTGTTTCCCATTTTCACCAGTCACTCTGTTCCCTTGTATTTCTGGAAGTGTCTTTCTGTACCTTCCTCAGGGAGATGGACACAATATATTGCTCTCAGGGGACAGATGGGTTCTGTCAGCCAGTGAATATATCGGAGGAGTGCATTCCGGTGATGATGGATATGTTACTCACTCCTGCCTGGAAAGTTCCAGAATGAATCCAGTTTAATTCATGGTGAGCATCAGCACAGTCCTGTCACTGGTATGTGAGGCTGCACAGTATACTGAAGGAGGGGACACAGCTCAGTGACCACCTCAATTTTGAAACAAACTGGCTTCATACCTGACACCTGGTCCAGCTTAGACAAATGTCCCGGGAAATCCCAGGAGAGATAATGCACTGTCCTGCACCTCCCTATTTATAGAGCTTCCCTTCTGTGGAGCCTCATCTCCATTTGTTTACCAAGGACCCAGACACTATGTAAATGCAGTGTATAGAGTGGGGTCACCAGACCCCGCAGCTGACAATACAAACCCGAGATAAGCATCGACAGAAACTCCACTAATTTTCCAATGACAGGAACAAATCAATTTCCCACACGGAACGTGCACGCGCTCAGTGTTGAAAATCATTTCCAATCCTGAGTTTCTCTTCCTGGATGAGAAAGCCGTTGCATCTCTGCACAGTCCCACAGTAAGAGTTCCTCTCTCCAAAGAAGCAGTTGACAATGTAACATTACCTTTCTCTATATCTCAGCAACTATAAGGGCAGCACCAGCATTGCTAATGGATTTGATCATCACACTCAGAGAAGAGAGATACAGGGAACCTAACTCACTTTAAACAGGGACAAATCTAAATGGACGCGACAATCAGGAATATGGGAAAACGGGGAAACGTGAGAATAACTTGCCATTCTGCTTTCCTTTCAGTTCATCATCAGCACTCCCTTTGTTCACTTTTCATTTCATTTTCTCTCTCTTTTACTGGCCATTTCTCCATCCATTCAATTTAAACATGGCCCCACCTCTCTCTCCAACCCAACCATCCATGATACAAGGATAAATAATATTATGTCCCAGTTTGCTTTCAGTTGTGAGGCAGGGTCTCTGGACTCAAACCGTTATCTGTATTTCTCCTGACAGAGGCTGCCATACCTTCGAGACTCTCCAACACTTGCAGACGCTGGAGAATTTTATTTTCGATCTCTAGCACTCATCGTTCCTTGTTTTAATTCACCTTTCATGCTGTTGTTTCTCCGAATGCCAGCATCACGGGCAAGGGCAGCATTTGTTGTCCATCACTAATTGTCTGTGACTACACGGCCATTAGTCAAGACAAAATGGAGCCAACAATGTTTTTGTGGGTCTGAAGTCACACTGAGTTCAGACTGGGTAATAATATTCAGCTTCTTTAGCAAAGATGATCAGTGAAATAATAAAAATAAATATTCACGGTTTCTGAGTGAAATTGCCTAGTCCGTATTCCCTAGTTCCTGCCAGAGAGAGATGGTGGGTAAATCAGTTTAACTACAAACAATCAAAAGGACTTTGGGGACAAAATCGAAAGGGAGATTGAGCGACAATTTCCAGTAAGATCACAGGATTCAGAATGCTGAAATGAAGACATTTCGACAGCATCCTGCAACATGAACCAGTATTCCTAGGAATGATAGGTGAAGGGGATATTGGCGTCAATAAAGATGAGCAAGAGTTTTAGATGAACATTTCTTCTGCAACTTTGTAACTGGGTGTGAGGTCAGCAGAGTTTTCGACTCATTGGGCTGAATCTAACAATAGTTTGTCTCAGTGACATTTTTATTGAGTGTGACAGAGGGATTGTCTGTACGAGACTGAACTAGTTTCATGGTGCTATCTTATCGAACTCACCTCATTAACTACCCACTCAATCTCATAGTGTTAGTCGCATTCAATGCCACCCCGATTCTCCAACCCAACATGGCTGGAGGGACTCACCATCGCACTGATGTCCCTGGCTATTCTATGATCACTGACACTGATGACACCTTTCAAAGGCCAATAGGCACACTGTTGTAATTCCTCAGTTTGGAGCCACCCTGCACAGTTGACCCCGAGTATGGCAGGTAAGGGGAACAAACGGTACAGTTTTTCAACAGTGGTAGAGAGGTCCTAGTGGATGGGCTAGAACGGGGGATCCATTCTTTTCCCAGAGGAGGCCTGAGCATGGTCTGAGCTCACCACCCAGATCAGTACAGTATCTGCGGTCTCTCTCTCTTTCTCTCTCTCTCTCTCTCTCTCTCTCTCTCTCTCTCTCTCTCTCTCTCTCTCTCTCTGTCTCTCTCTCTCTCTCACACACACACACTCTTTGAATATGGAACATTCCAGATAGTGTTCCAAAGAATTCCCATTTTCAGGTGCAGGGACTTGCAGTCATTCAACCCCCCTGGGTTCCTGCATAAAAATGCACTTATTTTATATGCAATCACAATTAGTAATTCTGGCTATTTCACTTTGTCTCACTTTGTTGTATTCAGCCAAACACTGTTTCGAAACACTTGTCCCGTTATGAAACACAATTTTGAGCAGAGAACGTTTTATCCTCAGCTATTATCTTGACCGTTATCAGAATTGTACCATTTTCTTTGTTATGAAAGTTTCTCTTGCCCGTTGCCTGTGCTTGTTTCTATCTGTAACAGTTACACTGTCTCCCACGCAGTTGGCCGGACGGCTGGTTTGTGATGTAGAGGAGGCTAGCAGCGCAGGTTCAATTCCCCCATACTGACAGAGGTTACCATGAAGGGGCCATTGTCTCAACAATGAGCAATCGAGCATGGCCAATCCACTCTAAGTTGCACATCTTTGTACTCTGGGAGGAAGCTGGAGCATTGGGAGGGAACCCACAGAGATACGTGAAGAATGTTGAAACTCACCTGAGGTTGGAACCCAGCTACTTGGGTGATGTGCGGCCTCAGTGCGAACCACATATCCATCATACTCCTCAGTTAGTTCTGTTAATTACATGTAGCTGAATGAAGAAATCCAACTGGCTTGTTCTGATAACTGAACCTGACCCAGTCTTAGACCTTTATCATTGGCCATATCGTCAACCTGTTTACATTTAAAATTTGTTGTGAGCAGTGGTGGAGTGGGACTAGAAATGGAAACAGTGACACCCTTCAACCTCAGTCAGAACCGCAGTAAGGAGAAATTCACAAAGTGGGAACTCATTCAAGTAGCAATTCTCTCACCCAGAAGATTGGGAGGGCTGAATCTTCATTTTATATCGAGGCTGACTTTGTCTGATTTTCCAGAGACAGGTGAATCAGGGATCATTGTGAAATCAGAGAAAAGTGCAGCTGGGAACACAATGAGATGAGCCATGAACTTATTGACTGGTGGAATAGTGTCAAAGTGCCGAATCGCCCAGTCGTGTCCGTCAGCCCTATGTTGGTGTAGTTTGGCAAATGTATTAGAAAGTCCAGGCTGTGTCAGGCAGTGACCCTCTCCCCCAGTCCCTCTTTTCAGGCTTCTCCTCTCTGTAACTTCTGCTCCTTATGTAGGTCATGTTACAGGCCCAGATTCGCATTGAATACAGCCCCCATGTCCCACACAAGGTCAACTCACACAAATCCTGTGCTGTCTCTGAATGCAACATTTTACATCATGATTTCCAGGAAAATAATCAATTATTTTCCAAAAACATAAATAAGAACGTAAGAAATAGGAACCTGCGTTGTCATTCAATAAGAACATGGCTGATCTACTCCACGGCTCAACTCCATTTTCCTGCTAACCCCTTGCGTCCTCAACTCTCTGAAATGTCACAAATGAATCCACCCCTCTGTAAATACAATCAGTGACCCAGCCTCCCCAACTCTCGGGGTTAGGAAATTCCAGCCATTCACTACCTTCTGAAAGAAGACATTTCTTAACATCTCAGTTTGAAATCGATATTCCTTATTCTGTATCTACATCCCTGACTTCGAGACTCTGTTCTGGTGTGGAATCACATTCTCAACACCGACCTTGTCATGCCCCGTCTGTATCTTATCCGTTTCAGTAATTACACTCTCATTCATTTAAACCACAATGCGTAATCGCCTCAGCATTTTTGATGTATTCAATAATTCAATCCTTTCATCCCAAGAACCAGTCTATGAACCAACATTTCTGTGTCAACATGCTGACGTTACTTTTCATATACAGGAACAGTCTAATCCGTTGTACTACTCCTATTTTGGGAGTCCTCTCCATTTCATAACAGCCTGCCTTTTGGTTGTCAGTGTCATCCTCAAATTCGAATGTATATTGCACTCAGCTCCCGCCGTCAGGAGCTGAGTGCAGCTCTTGTAAGCAGCTCTTGCCATCGGACTGATATTTGTGGTACTCCAGTAGGTACAATTTTTTTCATAAAGATCGATGAATCATGACTCTCCGATTTGTAAGTGTTTACCAAGTGTCATCCCATGCTATTGCATTATCCGTCAGACTATGAGCTTCTGTCTTGTGTAAGAACCTTTATTTTGTGATACCTTGTGGAAAATCTCTGGAAAGCCTCATGTCTACCAGTCCCCCTTTATCAAGGCCACTTGTCACACTCTCATGGATTTCCAGAAAAGTTTTGCATGATTTTACAGGCAAAATGTAGTTCGCCTTTAACAAGACCATGCTGACTCTGTGTGAAGCTTTTCTAAATGCTCTGCAGTCCCTTCCTTAATAACAGACTTTCACAGATTCCCAGCAATAATGGTTAGGCTAAGTGTTTCATGCTTTCAGTCTCGCTCGTTTCTTGAAGACAGGCGCCACATTGGAGGGTCTCCAGTTTCACTGGATCATTCCTTTAATCCAGAGAGCTGTGGAATATTTCACACAGTGCCACCAGTCACTCTGTGACCACTTCTTTTAAAACCAGCTCTGAATTGTTGATGATCTGCTTAGCCTTGGTCTAATCTGTTTGAGAATTGCCTTGTTCCTTCTGTTAGAGACAGCTCAAGATTTTCCCTGCTGTTACCATTTTGCTTATACCATTGAAATATTTACAGCACGTTTACCTGTGAGGAACGATGTAAAATACAGGTGTAAATTATCTGTCTGTTCCCTGTATCCAGTTCCCCAGTCACACCCTCCAAATATCCTCAATATACTTCCCTGACTTCCTTTTTATCAAAGATCACGCACACACACACACACACCTCTTTAACTCTTCTTACATACATGGAAAAGCTCGTACTGCTTGTTTTTATATTTCTTGCCAATTTACTTACATCACATCTTTTCTTCCCTTTTCTTCGCTTTTTATATTCATACAGTCATATCGCATACAAGCACAATCTTTGATCCAACTTGTCCATGCCGGCCAGGTTTTCCAAACTAAACTAGTCCCATCTCATTCCATAAACACGTCACCGACTGTGCATAAAACAGTTCCCTCTTCCTCGCTTTTAAGTCTTACCTCTTCCACCATAAGCCTATAGCTCTCTGATTTGATTTTCCTAGCCTGTGGAAAAGACCTCGGCTTTTCACCCTGCCCAAACCTCCCTTTATTTTGTAAATTACTATAATGTCACCCCTCAACCTCCTACAAACCATCTGATTCTAACTTCAATAACAAGCACTTAAAGATCAGCACTGTAAATTTGAAACAATGTTAAAAGTGACAGGTAAACAATGCTCAGCCCAAACTTCATTCTCTCATTTGTTTCCTTCTTTATGTTACAATACTAAGGCAGCATGAATATCTTACTAGTGCCAATAAGCCGTCAAGCACCTGAATTCCTTTGCCTGACGGCAGTGATGTCGACAGTAAAAATGTATCTCTGGCCAGATCTATATAATACAACATGTTCTACAGGGAAATGGAATTAACATGGATGAACACTTTGGTGGCATGGACCACTTTGGTCCAAAGGGCCTGTATCCAAGCTGCAGGACTCCATGATTCTAATATTCTAACAACCATTTCGTGTCTACCACTCCGTGTTCAAACATTCGATATTGTATGCAGGCGCCGTGTAAAATGCAGTATATTAACGTCTCTAGTCCTCAGAGCAAAGTTATTAATGAGTCCTTCTGACCACACAACAACAAATCCAAAATAACCTGCTCCCTTGTTTGAGTCACAACATACTCTTCAACCAACCTGTTATACACTTAAGGAATTTATTTTTCACAACATTAGTAGCTACTTAGTTAACGCAGTTTAGATGCAATTTGAGATCATGTAATAATACTGCAGCACCCATAATATTTGCATCTCTAATTTACAGAGCATATAATGCAAAGAATTTGCACAAGAGCAAATAATACACTAATACACTAATGCTTGCTTCTTCTTCCTATTTGTAAGATCCACCCAAACTGATTCTGTGGAATCTGATGGATAGGGTCAGGGGTGTTATTAGTGATAGACGTGAACAAGACATTCGGAGAGGGTCACCTCGACACTGATATAGTCTGAAGAAATGATCAGCATCACAGGACAAGCATCAATATCCTCCCCACTCTGTCAGGTTAACTTTCAACGTACTCTCACTGCGCCCTCACACTCACTACCTGTTATAGCCCCTACAACCTAACAAGGCTCATACCCTATCTCCAAATAAGCCTCAGGCACTACCACTCTCACTATTGAATTCAGCACCTACCACCCCCCCCCCCCCCACCCCCCCCACTCCGCGCGTTCTCTCTCCCTCCACTATATTCCCAACACTAATAAGACTGCATGGATACAACACTGTGGACTGACTCCCTCCGGACACCTCACCATTCCCCCTCCCCCTCCACCTAATCCAGCATTAACAGCAGGGACACACACTCCCACCACTACTCCCTCACCCCCCCTTTCTGTCATTCCAGGAGAAACGGACTGTAATAGGAGAGAAAGGGCCAGCCAGATGGTGAAGCACCCGATATCTGTTCCCGCCTCCACACCCCCTCCCCAACCATGTGGGGAGGATCCTGGTATGAGCCAGAGAGGACCGGGAGGTGTCGTATGGAGATTCCTCCACATCCATGTCCCTCGAACTGAGTAAAAAAAACAATGTTCAGTGAATGGCAATTCGCACTTTAACCATTCTGTCTGTTCTCACAATTTTCTCCCTCCCAAAACAACAAATATCTCATTGCAGAGCGATACAGACACAAAAATATTCAGAGACATATGTAACCACGCCAATATACTGACACTCACAGTACATATATGGAGGTGGACCCGCACACGAGTAGTGGCATACGGAGACATAGACAGTCGCCCCCAAATAGACACAAGCACAAGTAAAACGCAGAGGCTAATACACAGATAAACCGATGTCAGCATATAAATACATAAACACACAGACACATGAACAAACACACACAAGTGCACACACGGACCCATGGAGACACAGACACTAGTGCTTATGAAACAGAGATAGATAGGTTTTTGATGAATAAGCATGTCAAGAGTTACAGAGAGTAGTCAGGAGAATGGAGTTGAGAAATCTCTAAGCCACTATTTAATGGCATTCAGAGTCGATGGGCCTAATGTCCTAATTCTGCGTTTTTAATGCCCATGTGGTCTCATGCTATCAGTTATTATCTTCCTGGGACACGAGCAGAGAATGAGTTTAATACATATTTGATTGAAAAAAGTCAGTGGTCCTATTGGACAGGTTTAGAGGGCTGAATGGTTTATGTCTATGCCTAATTATTCTGTCCTTCTGTTTCAAAAGAGGTGGAGATTTCATGTTAGGTTAACACAGTTTAAAATAACAGGTCCCACACTGAAATAAGGTCGCCCCTTTCACTTTAGTGTTGTACTATCTGTAGGGTCCTCATCCCCAGGGAGCAGTGAAGACTCAGTTTTTGAAGATATTCAAGGCTGAGCTCGAGTGATTTTTGCTGGACAGGAGAGTCAATGTTTATTGGGAACAGGCAGGAGACGGATGGTCAAACACAATCGGTTCAGTCATGAGCATTCTGACTGGTGTCGCCGAATGGCCAACTGCTGTCCCTACCCCATGTGTTGTTCCCTCAATCCACCCTCGAGGCTGTTACAGAGAAATGCTGCTATCCCGACGTCCTGTCTTGTTCTCGTAATCCACGCTCGATGCTGATACAGAGATATACTGCTGCCCCACCCCATGTGTCGTTACCTCAAGCCACCCTTCAATGTGGTTACAGAAGTATACTGCTGGCCCTACCCAATGTGTTGTTCCCTCAGTCCACCCTCGATTCTGTTACATTGATATACTGCTGCCATTATCCCATGCATTGTGCCCTCCATCCACCCCTCGAAGCTGTTTACAGAGATAGGGGACTAGTCATTATCGTTACCATGAGACTGGAGGAGACCATTCTGCCTATTTAATGAGTTATAGAGGAAAATAGAACGAATCCTTTTAGCTCATTGAGTACATTTTACTGCACAGGACGTCATGTGGACATCTGAGCTGCTACACAGGAAGCTGTTGCTAACAGGAAATAGAGAGTAGAGATAAATGCTTATTTTCACATTACAAAGCTGTAACTGGTGGAGTGCCTCAGAGATCACTATGGGATCATCAACCATCAATATCTGCATCAAAGATCTGGAGGAAGGGACTGAATATATCAAAGCCCAATTAGCTTAAACACCAAGCTGGTCATCCAGTATGTCATCAAAAGGAGGTCGTGTGTCATCAATGTGATATAGGCAAATGGAGATTCGTGAGCAAACCTTCACCAGATATAGCATAATGTGAGTTGTCCATTTTGGATGGAAGGATAAAACAATGGTAAACAATTTAAGTGGAGAGAGATAGCAGAACTCTGTGATACAGACAGCATTCATGATCCTGGTACACGCATCATATGCAGTTACTCTGCACTTACTGTTTGTGATTTGGAAGCTAAGTGGAATGATTGCGTTTCTGGCAAAGGGTACCAGGTTTAATCAGGAATGTTTTACTGCATCTGTACTGGTAAAAGTGAGGAGTGTAGTTGCTGAAGATCAGAGTCGAACAGTGTGAGGCTGGAAAAGCACAGCCAATCAGGCAGCATCCGAGGAGCAGGAGAATTGGCGTCACGGGTATAAGTCCTTCATCAGGACTGTGCCCAAAACATCGAGTTTCCTGCTCGTAGGGTGCTGCCTGACCTGTTGTGCTTTTCCAGCATCACATTTTCCGAGTCTACTTCTGTACAGGGCGTAGCTAAGACCACATCTGACACATTATGTGCAGTTTTGATCCCTGAACGTAAAAAAAAAAGTTTTAGAAGCTTATCAACAATGTTTTGGTCACACCTTCCTGGAATAAAGGCCTTTTGTTCTGAAACATTATCAGTTTTGGACTTGGATGAGAAATCATTTTGAAGCATACACGATTTTGAGAAAAATCAGCTGGATGCATATTTTCTCTTCTCAGGGAGACAAAAACTGTGGAATAAATTTTAAGAATAAAATGTATTGATTTTAGCACAGATATTATAAAGATATCAAACGATTTTTAAAAATTAAGCATATGCGTACCAACATATCATCAAATTATAAAACAGGAATTTTCTCCTTTGCTAATGAAAGGCACTGTGTATAAGAACAGCAATGATGCACTTGCATATCGTCCATTATGATCCATTCCAGAGAATGTTCATGACGAGCGGACGCGGTCCAGTTTGGTGTTCAGTTGACATGATTGCATGTTTCAACACAGAGAGGCAGAACAATGTTCCCTGCCTGAGAAGCAGCAGCCGATTGATCCCTCTATCTTCTTTTGTTCCACCCGACAACAGTAAATTTCTGACTCACCTCTACCTGATGAGTCGTGGAGAATCCCTGATGAGAGATTCATTGGAATCTCCCTAACGTCTGAAGCAAAGGGCATTCAGTTAACTGCAACTATTCTGGGAGAAATCACATCACAAGTAGCTTGTCTGAGCAAAATGGGTGGCATGGCAGCTCAGTGGTTAGCACTGCTACCTCACAGCACCAGGGTCCCAGGTTTGATTCCAGCCTCGGGCGACTGTCTCTGTGGAGTTTGCATATTCTCCCCGTGTCTGCGTGGGTTTACTCCGGTTTCCTCCCACAGGTCCAAAAATATGCAGATCAGGTGATTTAGCCATGCTGAAATGCCCATAGTGTTTGGTGCATTGGCCAGAGGGAAATGGCACTTGGTGGGTTACTTTTCGGTGGGTCGGTGTCGACTTGTTGGGCCGAAGGGCCTGTTTCTACACTGTAGGGAATCTAATCTAATAACTTCAGTGGACGGAATAGCATTTGGGACAGTCTTTCATCTATCCACTTGTTATGAGTTCAACTATTATGAAACTCTGGAAAGCTTTCATGTTTCTGTTTTGTCTTAAGTTGTGTGTGTGTGTGTTTCACATTTTTCTAGAAAATGAGCCAGGCTGACATTTATATCATTAGCCATATCACTAAACTTTGAAATTTGTTGTAAACAGTGGAGCAGTGTGACTGCAAAAGGAAACACTGACCCTGCAACATTGATTGGACCACGAATGACAAATTCTAAAAGGGCTGTTCAAGTGAGAAGTGAACTTCCCCAGAAGTTTGTGGTGCCTGGATGTTTACATTTATTCAAAGTTATGCCTGTTAAATATTTGATAGACAATTGAATGTCGGACAATAGTACACGTACAGAAGAAGTACTGCTGTGACCACAATCAGATCAGATACGATCTTAGTGCGTGGCAGAGCAAAGACAAAGTGCCGAATGGCCCACTCCTACTCCTCAGTCCGATGTTCCTATATTCCATTCAGCCCCTCACAGCTCCTGCACAGGATTGGATGGAGGCCACTTGCTGGAAATACCTGGTTAACAGTAATACAGGATCTCCTTCTGTCCCTTATAATTGTCACACACAGTTTGGCGTGGGTTGATAAATGTTAATTCAAAACCAAGGCTGGGCTCAAAAGACTCCTCTGGTCTATTTATAGAGTGTCTCCTCTCTGCAACTTGTGCTTCATTTGTTGGTTATGGTGCAGACCCAGATTCACTGTGAATACAGTCACCATTCCTCACCCAGAGATGACTCATAAAATGCTTTGCTCTCTCGAACTGTAACGTCTAAAAACGGAATGTTCGGTAAAATTACCACCATTAACTTTTTAATTACAGAATATCAGAACATAAGGAACAGAATCGGATGTTAATTTGGAATGTCAGGCCTGCCGTGCCATTGTATAAGATTATCGATGATCCATTGTTATCAATTCTGCTTTATTTCCCAATACTTCACATCCCTCAATTCTATGTCAGGTGAAAAACCCACCGATCTCTTCTGTAAATACTTTCAGTGACCTAGCTCCCCGAACTCTCTCGACCAGATAATTCCTGACATTCACTATCTTCTGTGAGAAGGTTACAGTCCCCAACCATGCACTATAATCTATTTGTATGTTCTAAAGAGGTGAACACAGCAGCTCATGTAAGAGTCACAGACCCTGATATCAAGGCCGCAGTTGACTCAAGCTGGTATAAAGAATCGTTGACTAAATTAAATTTAATAGGAATCAGCCACAATCTCTCCACTGGGGGGTCAGAGGAAGATGTTCATGTTTGGGGGACATCAATCCTTTCAGTGCCGGGACATCCCTACAGGAGATCCTCAGGGTAGCTTCCTCGACACAATCATCTTCAGCTGCATCAGCAATGTCCTTCCCCATCATTACAATCGAAATGGGGATGATCACTGAAGATCACACAATATTCAGAACATTTTCCCCCCTTAGCTCCTGAAGCAGTCTGTGTCCATGTGCAGCAAGACCCGGACAGCTATCCAGTTTGTGCCATTAAAGTATCGGTAACATTCCCGTAACAGCACCGCCAGACACTACACATTTCCACAGTTAAAAGACGAGCATCTCAAGTGGGTTACACACGAATATGAGCTAGCATTCAGCCCATCGAAACTACTGAACGGGAAGAGTCGCAGTACATTCAATACTCAAGCCTGTTACAATACTCAGCACATCGAACTGTTAAAGCAGGAACAGGTGGAGCCCAAACAGTCTCTCGAAACTGCAAGACGTGACCAGGAAGAGGCCATTCAGTCTTGCAAAGGCTTATACAGGAACAGGAGGATATCACTGATGGTCCAATATGGCAAATCACAGGAGCAGATCATGATGTTCATCGTGGTTCCATTGTCTGTGGAACATGTGCTACTTTAACGTGGTTTGCTGGCAGTGAAGAGGGAAGCGAGCTGCTTTCTGTCAAGTCTCAAGGAGACATCTTGCATCTCCGAAAAGGCAGACCCACAATCTCCGTGAGGGTCAGAAGCTGGTGGGAATAGTTAACTGTTTTAGATTGAAGGTATTGTGGCTGAGGTTGGGATTGTGGATAATATGATGTTCAGTGCAGGATCACACACCAAATGCACTGCATTAATATGTGGAGTTTTTATTCGAATTCTGGATTTCCTGCTCTCTCATTGATATGGGGAGTGTGGGTGGTTGGGGAGGGGGGGTGGAGTAATGTTCTCAGAGCTACTAAAATTATCTAGAATTTCATAAACTTAGTAAATAAAGAAGCCTTGGGATGTATCACCGTATCAGTGTCTGTTTCGAACATCATGTGAGATTGTCCATCCCCCTGAAGGTCTAATTCAATCCTATCTTATTCTCTCACAGTGCGACAGATTAATCTTCACTCACTTCTCATGGTACCATCATCCCAGAGATTAGTTTGGTGGAACTCCTTTGCACTCTCTCTTTGGTAAGGAGATCATTCCTTATAAAGGAGAGAAAATCTGTGGACAATATCCCAAATACTGTCTCAACAACACTCTCAGGGATGATCATAATAATTACTTTCCCTCACTTCACTGTCTCCATTTCTAGCTTATGGCGTAAAATGCATCATTCTCTATATATTGCCACTGATGCGAAATTTACAACTTTCTTACATCTGTATGTTAGTGTCAATAAAACCAGCACCAGAAGTGCCGATCGAGATGGACATCACTCCCGGGGACAGACGCAATGAGATGGAATACACCTAAAATAAGGAATTGTCGCCTACCTGATGGAAATGAGCAGTAGGATTATGGGAAACAGGAAGCAGAAGGGAGTTATCTTTAATTTTGTTCTTTTTCACGAGGCATATGAAGCCCTGGTCAGACCAGCATGTTATCCCTATCTTGAACTGAGTGGCTGGTCCAGCTGTTCCAGTGGACATTAAAGAGTAAACCACATTGCTGTGGGTTTGCAGTTACAAGGAGACCTGACCAAGGAAGGATAACCCATTTCCTTCTCTAAAGGCCATAGTGCAAGCAGATGGGCTTCTGTTTATTACAAATAATGATGGTTTCTTGTAAATTCCATCAATTTGCTTCATGAGACATCAACAGATTATTATTCTGTGCCTCTACATGAAGAGTCAATGAATTGGGCACCACGCACTATCTTCCTGTCTGACAGATTCTGTGGAGAGAACAAGTTAAACATCTCAAGTACAATTCTTTTCGCATGGACATGTGGTTAGAAGGTACTTGAAACAGATGAATCCAGATTTCATAGCGGCACGAATAAAGAGGTTTATTCAGAAGTTGCACTGAGGCTGACGATTAGACTGGGACATCACAATGGTGGTGCTGGGCAGGATTGGTGAGTGGGGAAGATATAGAAATGTAGATCTGCGCAGGGCTAGAAGGATAATGGAGTTTGAGAACAGTCTGGTTCCTTCTCGTATATCAGTGAGCTATTTATAAATAGTAATTTGCTTGATAGAATTTATCACGAAAGGAATTTTTGACTGGAAGTGAAGACACTGACTTCCCCTTTTCCAAAATTTACCTAACATGAGCAGAAACACAGTTCAGCCCGGTTTAATAGACAAAGAGAATGACTCACTAGGAACACCAACTAAAGCGAGGATGGGATAGTAACCACCTTGAGTAATCCATAGGATATCTTCGATCCATGTTGCTAATGGTATCCAAGGCTGAGAAAGGTAGTAAAGGCCTTCGGATAAACTCCTGTTCATTGTTGGAACGTTCCAGTCAAATGTTCTCAGATTCTGATCTCTCCTTCCCCTCTCTCTGGATCTGCTGATCCCTGTTAATGCTGTCGGTGATGCTCCTGCTCATACTATGGGATATCACATCGAACCAGTCCTTAGGTGAAGAAGAGGCTAATCCTTCAGTGACACACTTAGGATCCACAGCGACTGACATTAATCACAGTCGCTGAACAAATAGCTCTAGTTGACCCATTTCAATTCAATAGAGTTATTATTAAATTTCAAAATAACGTATAAAAGTTACACATTCTGAGGGGGAGATGTAAGGGTGACTGAGGGAAGGAATGTTGGAGATGGTAAATTGATTGCGTGTTATCATTCAATCTGAATTGGATGTGGGAGTAATGACAGAGGATTGTCAGAACATAAATGCGTTTCTCTATTTATAATTGGAAACATACAGTCTTCAACTAGCGTTCAGTCATTACAATATAAATAAAACATTAAGACAATTTTTATAGTCGATAATCTGACAGGAAAATGTGCCTAAGACAACATGGGGTTATAATAGACAAACGGCATGGATATGTTAACAGTGAATTATCCCTGACAAATGCAATTCAGATTGTTACTCCAAGTTCAGAGAGGGCAGGTGAGGGTCATGCTGTTGATTTATTAATGCCAATCAACTGTGATGAAGTGCCACTTACAGGGCTTCAGTTACAATGTGGTTATAGCATTGGGGTGAAGATAGAAAACATTCAGAATTGGGGGACATGGCAGCTGAGACGAGAGTGAGGGAACATGATATTGCTAATTCATCCTTATTAGAACGCTCCTCTTTATAAATCATTTGAAGATCAGATGCAAGTGTAAGTCTACAATGAGGACTGAGGAGAGCAAATATAACGAAAGACCGTATGACTAGAAGACATAGGAGTAGAAACTTAGTCATTCAGCCCATCCAGTCTGCTCAAACATCAATCAAAGCTGATAAATTTCTCAAACCCATTCTCCCCATAACCCTTGATCCTCTTTACAATTGAGAACCTATCCTACGCAGGCTTAAATATATTCAATGACCTGGCCTCCACTGCCTTCTGTGGCAGTGAATGCAATAGACTCACAATGCTCTGGCTGAAGAAGTTACTCGTTAACTCTGTTCTAAAAGGTCTTCGTGGTGGTCTATGTCTGCCTCGAATCCTAGTCTTTCCCACCAATAGACACAAGTTTCAAAACTCCACTCTGTCCAGGTCATTCAGTATTCTGTACGTTTGAATTAGATTCCCCCTCATCCTTCTAAACACCGTCGTGTATCGACCGAGGCCCTCAAACGTTCTTCATATGTTAAGTTTTTCATTCCTGGGACCATTCCAGTGAACCTCCTCTAAACACGCTCCAGGACCAGTACATATCTGCTGAGACATAAAATCCAAAATTGCATACAATAATCGAAATGTGACCTGACCAGAGATTTTAGTGCCTTGTCAGTACATCCCCGCTTTTAACTTCAATTCCTCTCGAAATAAATCCCTTCATTGTTTTTGCCTTCCTAACTACTGACTAAACTTACAAGTTTACCTTGAGTGACGCCTGTACTAGGATTCCCAAGTCTCTTTGCATTTCAGAATTCTGAATTTTCTCCCCATTTAGAAAATAGTCCATGTTTCTATTCTTAGTACCAAAGTGCATGACCTCAGACTAGTGCATGTTTTACTCCATTCCCACTGCTTTGCCCATCTCCTCACCAGTCCAAATCCTTGTGCAGCTTCTCTGCCTCCTCAGTGCTACCTGTCGCTCTACATATCTTTGAATATCCATTCCTCTGTTTGTCCTCCGTTCCATCATCTATATCATTAATGTACAATGTAAAAGGTTGTCCGAACACTGAGTCTTGCAGAACACATTATATCACCAGCTGCCATCCTAAGAAGTACCATTTTATCCCACTACCTGCTTTTTGCCAAGCAGCCAAACTTCTATCCATGCTCGCACTTTGCCTCTGTCACCATGGGCCCTTACCTTACTCAATAGTCTTCAGTGTGGAACTCGTCAAAAGCCTTCGTGAGGCCCGGGCAATAACATCCATTGGCGCTCCTGGGTCTAAGCTGCTCGTTACTTTCTCAAAATGTTCGAGCAGAGGTGTCAGGTATGACCTCCTCTTGATGATACCATGCTGACTTTGCCTTATATTACTATACACCTCCAAATATTCAGAAATCTTATCCTTCCCGATCGGTTCCAGGACCTTACCCACGACTGAGGTGAGGCTATTTGGCTTGTAATTTTCCGTCTTCTGCCTTACTCCCTTTTTACACAGGGATTTTACATTACCGCTATTCCAGTCCTCTGGGACATTCCCTGATTCTAATGGTTCCGGAAAGATCACCACTAACTCCTCCTCTACCTCTGAGCTTTCTCCATTAGAACTCTGTGGTGGAGTCCTTCTGATCCAGGTGATTTATCCATGATCAGCCATTTAGGTTTTCGACCCTGTTTGCCTTGGCGATGGGTGACATACTGAGCTTTGCCCCTTCACATTCTTGAACTATTGGGAAATTATTCGTGTTCCCGGCTATTTCTTTGTTCCCCACTAATGTCTGTCCTGTGCCATTTTCCAGCAGTCCAATGTCTACTTTTGTCTTGCCTTTGCCCTTTTTATATCTAAAGAAAATCTTACAATTTTCCTTGATTTAACTGGCAAGCTTACCCTCATATTTAATCTCCTCCTTCCATACTTATTATTTTGTTGTCTCTGTTGGTCTTTGGGAGCTTCCAAATCGTCTGGTTTTTCTCTGTCCTTCGTCACATTATATGCTTGTTCTTTTGCTATTATTCTGTCCCTGACTTCCTACACAAACACCGGTTGAAGGAGCCGCACTCAGAAAGCTAGTGTGCTTCCAATTAAACCTGTTGGACTATAACCCGATGTTGTCTGTTTTTTAACCTAGTCAGCCATGGTTGCTTCATCCTCCCCTGTACCATTCTTCTTTTTTCGCGGGAATAATCTCCGTTGTGTCTCCTGAATTACTCCCAGATACTCCTGCCATTCCTGTTCGACTGTTTTTCCTGCTAGACCCCATCAGTCAATTCTACCCAGCTCCTCCCTCATGCCTCTGTAGTTGACTTTATACAGCTGAAATACCATTACCTCTGATTCTATCTTCTCCCTCTCAAATTGCAGAATAAATTCAATCATATTATGATTACTGCTTCCTTCGTGTTCCTTCACTTTAAGTTCTCTTAAATAATCTGCCTCATTGCAGTACACTAAACCCAGTATTGCCTGTTCCTGAGTGGGCTCCACCACAAGCTGCTCCAAAAGCCCTATCGAAGATACTCCACAAATTCTTTTTCTTGTGAACCACTACCAACCTGATTTTCCCAGTTCCCCCATATATTGAAATCTCCCATGACTACTGTACTTTGCCTTTTCTATGCATCTTTCCTATCTCCTGGTATATATTGTGCCGCAGCTCCTGACTACTTATTGGAATCCTGAACATAACGCCATCTATGTTTCTTTAATCAACCTTTCGGGATACTCCAATCGACCCACACTGATGTTGCGCCATCTGACCCTACTTTGTGTCACTCAGTCAGAACGTTATACAGTCAGAGAGATGTACAGCATGGAAACAGATCCTTCTGTCCTACTCGTCCTTGCCGATCAGATTACCCAAACTAATCTAGTTCCATTTGCCAGCAATTGGCCTATAACCGTCGTACCCCTCCTATTTACATGCCCATCCAGATGCCTTTTAAATATTGGAATGGGACTAGTGTCCATTACTTCCTCCCACAGTTGTTTCCATACACACACCACACTGTGCATGAAAAAACTTGCTCTTTTGGTCCCTTTCAAATCTTTCCCTTCTCAACCAAGACCCATGCCGTCCAGTTCTTCCCCCTCCTCATCCAGGGAGCATACTTTGTCCATTTATCCCATGCATGCCCCTTGTGATTTTCTAAACCGCTATAAGGTCACTTCTCAGCCTCTGATGTTCCAGGGCAAACAGCCTTAGCCTATTCAACTTTTCCATGTACCTCAAATAGTCCAATCCTTGTGAATCTTTTCTGATTGCTTTCAAGTTTCACAACATTCTTCCAATAGTAAGGAGACCAGGATTCTTTTATTTTTTGATTTATTTTTATTTTTACTTCTCCCACCAACCAATCTTTTCGATAGGATGCATATTCTTGAATATTGTCAATCATGATCCCCTTTCAGCACGTCTTTACCAATTTCAATCTGAGCTACAAACTCATTTACTTCATTTCTTATACGGCGTGCATTCAGATATAACACTCTCAGTCCTGTATTAACCGTGCCTCCTCTCAATTTCATTTGTCTGTCCAGTATGCTTGAAGTTTAATTGTTTACATTTTCAATACACTTAGTCCTATCTGTGCCTGGGCTGGAGACTCTCCTGCATTCTGCACTCTTACCACCTCTTTGAATTCGAGTTTTCTAATTTCCCCTATAACTGAAACTCCACCCAAACCTAAAGATTTGTTGGAAGATCGAACCGCAGCCCTAGTTATGTGATATGTTAGGACTCTGGTCCCAGAATTGTTCAGATGAAGGCCGTACCATCAGAACAGGTCCTTTCTTCCCCAGTAATACAATATGCTTATGCAACAGAAAATACAGGAACAAAATGACTTGTTGTGCATTCCAAAATATGGAAAGTACAAACAGATAAGATTGTTAAAATACACTCATGAGCTTGAGCTGTATAAATTGAAATGTTAATTACAAAACCATGGAAGTGCTGCGCAAACGTTATCAATCATTATTTGGCCCACAGCTGAGATGTTGATTTCCCCTTTGTCAATGTTCCCCTTCACTGAGATTCTCTGGTCCAGTCCCACACACATTTTTTCGGGGCTTATCAGTTCCTGCTGCTGTTCGCCCAATCTATTGAAGTTAATCCACCTTCTCCCTGGAACCAATCAATTTGTCTATTGGATTCCGTTTAACTGTCAGCAACCTAGCTCTGTGATGTTTTTGGAGATAAATGATCTGGGAAGATAGCCAATATCAGCACAGTGCTCACAGGGTATGGCACCAGACAAAGGCCTTCAGTCCAGCGTAATATCGAAATAAAATTTCCATCTTCTGTCTATTTTCCTCATGGTGCCTCCTGATCTATCTAGCTTCACTCTCTTCTAACACCCGTTTCTCCCACTCAGTCAGTCGCTCCACTTTCTATCCACTCTGCTGATCTCCATTCACATTCCTTCTTTCTGTTGCATTCTCTCTCTCTCTCTCTCTCTCTCTCTCTCTCTCTCTCTCTGAGTATTTCCAATAATTCTCTCTGCTTTCGGATAGTGCAGTTGGAGAGCTTGTGGATGTAGGATGGGCTAAATAGTCTCCGTCTGTGCCATATAAAATCTGAAGGTCTCTGACCCACAATAAAGATTTTCAGTGCCTGGAGAAACAAGCTGGTCCTGCGAAGGACACAGTACACAATCATCCATTATCTCTTCCTGTTTTCTGTCATGGAGTGTCCTATAAATATCTGTTCAAACAAAATAGACTGACATTCGAGCAGTTGGGAGGACATTCACCAGACGATAGTGAAATCAGGATTTAATAAAAAGTTCCACCATGCAAAATGTGGATTTGCCTGATAGCAGCTCCTCCCAATTAACAGCCCCTCGCTTCTGCCTGATGCGGATTTGCCTTCCACCAATTTATTGACTACCTCAAGGTCCTGTCTTATTTCATGATCGTAGCTCTCTCAAACCTGAGGGCATTATGATCACTGTTTCCAAAATGATTTTCTAGTGAATGGTCAGTCAACTGGACAGACGAGGTCCAGTATGGCCCCTCCTGTAGTTGGACAAGCCCCATACCGCTGCAAATAATTTTCTTGGATGCACTTAAGAAATTCTACCCCGTCTAAGCCTCTTGCTCTAAGGGACTCCCAGTCAATATTGAGGATGTTAAAGTCACTCACGTTGGCAACTCTGTTTTTAATACACGTTTCCATAATCGGCCGACATATTTGTTCCTCAATCTCTCGGTAGCTGTTGTAGGGACTACAGTACAATCCTAATACATGCATCCATCATATCTTGAGCTCGCTTCATGTTACCTCAGTAGATGAGTCCTCCAATACGTCCTAAGTACAGATGTAACAACCTCCCTGATTAGTAATGCAACTCCTCCGCCTCTTTTAGCTTCCCCTCTACCTAATCTAAAACAACAAAACCCTGGAAAGTTGAGCAGCCAGTCCTGTCTCTTTCTCAACCAAGTCCCTTTCATGTTTGCAGCATGGCAGGGTCTTTACCCAGCATCCCCAGCGGGTGAGAAAGTGCCCATTGTCGTTGTGTGCACAGTCCTGCAAAGGGAGTATCCAGTGCCAGGCAATGGGGTGTGGGGAGCCCCAGGGGTGGCAAAGGAAAGGCTGCATGCAGTAACGATCGACGAGGGACTGAAAGAGATGGAATGAGAATCCAGGGACACTGCACTCAGACAAATGACCGGACAAGATTCCTAAACACCCAGGGGAATCCGCGAACCACGGCTGCTTTTACAAAAAAACTGTCACATTTACAGCATTTCTCCATCAAATAAAAGAAAAATTACGGTAGATTGTAAAAATCCGAAACAAATACAGAGACATACTGTGGAGAGAGAAAAGAGTTTATGCTCCCAGTGCAGACACGGGAAGAATGTACCAATTCCAAACAGATAGTTGCCAGAGATTGGAATTGAACACGAATCCCTATCACTGTGAGGCAGCATTGCTGTTTCACTGAGCTGTTCAATTATGGATAATTGCAGGTAGTCTAGTTAGAGGCATAGATAATATTCTCTGTTGTGGTTCTGTTCGCCGAGCTGGGAATTTGTGTTGCAGACGTTTCATCCCCTGTCTAGGTGACATCCTCAGTGCTTGGGAGCCGCTTGTGAAGCGCTTCTGTGATCTTTCCTCCGGCATTTATAGTGGTTTGAATCTGCTGCTTCTGGTTGTCAGTTCCTGCTGTCCGCTGCAATGGCGGGTATATTGGATCCAGGTCGATGTGCTTATTGCCTGGATTGAGAGTCCTGAAGGTTGTGCTGCCTATCTGGTGCTTCGGTTTGGTATATGTAATCTGGGGTGCAGAAGAACTTGGAGTGGTAGGGGAATGAGTTAGGGGCCACGGTTCATGTAGGTACCAATGGCTGGACAAGCAAATGACAATGAGAAGAGGGACGGTAAATACAGAACTGAACTGTTATATCGGAATGCAATGAAGAAATAATGCAAATAAGCTTGTGACCCATACACAAATTAGCATGTAAGACGTGGTGGGCATCACAGTGACATCACTGCAAGAGGATCAGGAGTGGGAGCTGAATATTGAAGGGTATTCATCCTGTCGAAAGGATAGGCATATGGGCAGAGAGACAGATTTGTCTCATTCGTAAGAAATGGAACTGAATCAATTAGAAGAAATGAAGTAATCTCAGATGGTGTAGAATCTGTGTCGGTAGAACTGGCAAATCAAAAAGCTGAAAAAATGCTGTTGCAGTTATGTACAGGCCGCCAAACAGTAGTCAGGAGCTGGGTTGTAAGATTCACAGGAGATAGAAAGATCTGTAGGAAAGGCAACGTTACAGTGATCATGTGGGGTTTCATTATGCAGGTGAACTGGGAATTCAGTTTGACAATGGTTTGCAGGAAAAGGAATTTGTGGAATGTCTATGAGATGGCTTTTTGTAGCAGCTTGAGCAGGCAGACGAGATGAGGGGAGCTTTGGATGAAGGAAATCATAGGAGACAGTGATCATAATATGATTGAACTTACTCTGCAATTTCAGATGGAGAAGTTAGAATCAGAGGTAATGGTATTACAGCTGAATAAAGGCAATAACAGAGGCATGAGAGAGGAGCTGGGTAGAATTAACTGGGATACAGGCCCAGAAGGAAAGACCGTGGACAAGCAATGACAGGAGATTTTTGGAGTAATTCGGGATGCACCAGAGATTTATTCTGAGGAAAAAGAGGCATGATAGAGGGAGGATGAGGCAACCATAGCTGACTAGGGAAATCAGTGACAGCATAGAAGCAAAAGAGAACGCATATAATGTGGCGAGTGGCTGTGGGAAACCAGAGAATTGGGAAGTTTGCAAAGACAAAACGGAGAGCAAACAGTATAAAATAAGGAGGGACATTATTAAATATGGGGGTAAGCTAGCCGCTAACATAAAGGAAGTCTGTAAGAGCTTCTTTCAATATATAAAGTACAACAGAAAGGCAAAAGTAAACATTGGACTGCTGGAAAATAATACTGGAGAGGTAGTAGTGGTGAACAAGAATAGGCCGAGGAACTGAAAACTTTGGTTACGGTGGAAGATACGAGTAATACTTTAACATTCAAGATAGTGAGGAGTCGGAGCTGAGTACGCTGGCCACCACCATGGAGAGCGTGCTAGAAAAAACTGAATGACCAGCAGGTGGTTAATTATCCTGGACCGGACGGACTACATCCCAGAGATATAAGGAAGATAGCTGAAGAAGGTGTGATGGGATAGTGATGATCTTTCAGGAATCACTAGAGTAAGGAACGATCCCAGAGCACTGGACACCCACTAACGTGACACCCCATTGTAACAAGGGAGTGAGGAAAAAGACAAAAAAATCCACAATTAATGGCGTAACTTCAGTCGTGGGTATGCTCCCGGAATCCATTGTGAAGGATGAGATTTCTGAATACTCGGAAGTGTTTGGTAAAATAGGGCAAAATCACTTCATCAAGAGAAGGTCATGCGTGACAAATCTGTTGGAATTATTTGAAGAGGAAATGAGCAGGTTTGACCAAGCACAGCCACTGGATGTTATGCACCTGGATTTGAAGGAGGCCTTTGACAAGGTGTCACATAGGAGATGACTGGATATGATAAGGGCTGGTGGTGTTAGAGGTAAGGTAGCGGCATGAATGGAAGTTTGCCTGTCTGGCAGAAAGCAGACAGCGGGGATAAAATAGTCCTTCTCAGGATGGCAGTCGGTGACAAGTGGTGTTCTACAAGGCTCATGTTGGAATTGTAACTTTTTACTTGTTACGTTAATAATCTAGATGATGGAACTGAGTGTACTCTGGCTAAGTTTGCAGACGATACATTGATAGGTAGATGGACTGGTCGTATTGAGGAGGTGGAGAGGCTGAAGAAGGACATTGGCAGATGCATTCCAACGTTGAAAAGTGAGTGGTCATGCACTTTGGCATGAAGAATAGAGGCATGGTCTATTTTTTAAATGAGGAGAAAGTTCAGAAATCTGAAGTGCAAAGGGAATTGGGAGTTCTAGTGCAGGGTTCTCTCAAGGTAAGCTTGCAGGTTGAGGCAGTCGTCAGGACGGCAATTGTATTTATTATTGATGGCATTTATTACGAGAGGAATTGAATATAAAACAGGTTGTATAAGTATCTGGTCAGACCGCATTTGGAGTATTGTGAGAATTTTTGAGCCCCATATTTCAGGAAGGATGTTGTGGCCCTGGAGCATGTGCAGAATATTTTCACGAGAATGGTCATAGGAATGAAAAGGTTATCGTATGGGGAATAGACAATAGGTAATAGGTGCAGGAGTAGGCCATTCAGCCCTTAGAGCCTGCACCGCCATTCAATATGATCATGGCTGATCATTCCTAATCAGTATCCTCTTCCTGCCTTATCTCCATAACCCTTGATTCCACTATCTTTGCGAGCTCTATCCAACTCTTTCTTAAATGAATCCAGAGACTGGGTCTCCACTGCCCTCTGGGGCAGAGCATTCCACACAGCCACCACTCTCTGGGTGAAGAAGTTTCTCCTCATCTCTGTCCTAAATGGCCTACCCCGTATTTTTAAGTTGAGTCCTCTGGTTCGGCACTCACCCATCAGCGGAAGCATGTTTCCTGCTGCCAGAGTGTCCAATCCTTTCATAATCTTATATGTCTCAATCAGATCCCCTCACAGTCTCCTAAGCTCAAGGGTATACTACAAGCCCAATCGCTTCAGTCTTTCAGTGTCAGGTAATCCCGCCATTCCAGAATTGACCTCGTGAACCTACGCTGCACTCCCTCAATAGCCAGAATGTCTATCCTCAAATTTGGAGACCAGAACTGCACACAGTACTCCAGGTGTGGTCTCACCAGGGCCCTGTACAGCGGCAGAAGCACCTCTTTGCTTCTATTCTCAATTCCTCTTGTTATGAAGGCCAGCATGCTATTAGCCTTCTTCACTACCTGCTGTACCTTCATGCTTGCCTTCATTGACTGGTGGACAAGAACACCCAGATCTCTCTGTACTGCCGCTTTACCTAACTTGATTCCATTGAGGTAGTAATTTGCCTTCCTGTTCTTGCCACCAAAGTGGATAACCATACATTTATCAACATTAAACTGCATCTGCCATGCATTTGCCTACTCACCCACCTTGTCCAGGTCACCCTGTAATCTCCTAACATCCTCATCACATTTCACCCTGCCACCCAGCTTTGGATCATCAGCAAATTTGCTAATTTTATTGCTGATACCATCTTCTATATCATTAACATATATTGTAAAAAGCTGTGGTCCCAGCACGGATCCCTGCTGTACCCCACTGGTCACTGTCTGCCATTCCGAAATGGAGCCGTTTATCACTACCCTTTGTTTCCTATCTGCCAACCAATTTTCAATACAATCTAGTACTTTGCCCCCAATACCATGCGCCCTAATTTTACTCACTAACCTCCTGTGTGGGACTTTATCAAAAGCTTTCTGAAAGTCCAGGTATACTACATCTACTGGATCTCCCTCGTCCATCTTCAGTGTTACATCCTCAAAAAATTCAAGAAGATTAGTCAGGCATGATTTCCCCTTCATAAATCCATGCTGACTCTGTCCTATTCTGTTACTACTATCCAAATGTGCCGTAATTTCATCCTTTATAATAGACTCCAGCATCTTTCCCACCACTGAGTCAGACTAACTGGTCTATAATTTCCTGGGCCAACAATGTTTGTGGTCTCTGGGTCTATCCTCGGTAAAATTTAGAAGAATGAGACGAATGTAATGGAAGCACGGAGTACTGAATTACCTGGACAGAGTTGATGTTGGTAAGATGTTTCCATTGAACGAGAGCTCGAGGGCAGAGACTTAGATGAAAGGGAACACCTTTTAGAAAAGTGATAAGGAGAAATGTATTTAACCAGAGAATGTCGAATCTTTAAAATTTATTGCCACAGAAGGCAATGGGGGCCAGGTCATTAAGTCTATTTGAGACGGCTTTAGATAGGTTCTTGATTATCCAGGGGATGAAAAATTATGAGGAGAAGGCTGGAGAATGGATTTGAGAAACCTATCAGCGATGATTGAATAATGGGCAGACTCAACAGGCTAACTGGCCTAATTTCTGCTCCTGTGTCTTATAGACGTCTCTGAGTAGATGGATTTGTACTTCATGAATGTCAGAAGCTGGTGGGAGTAGTTAACTGTTTTAGAATGAAGGTATTGTGGCTGCTGTCAGGATGGTGGATAATATGACAGTCAGTGCAGGATCACACAACAATTGCACTATATTAATGTGGTGATGGTTTATTCAATACCTGGACCTCTCTGTCTCTCTCAGTCACCTTTGGGAGTGGAGGTTGGGGTGGTGGGCGTAACGTCCTCAGAGGCACTAAAATTATCCAGAATCATGCATTCTGAGTGAAACAGCAGACATGGAGTTTATCACCTTCTCATTATATGTTTAGAAAATAAGGAGTGATTGTCCTCCCCCCTCAGTGTTCAATGCAATCACCTCTTATTCTCTGAAAGCACCCCAGATCAAACTTTACTCATTCCTTATCCCAGAGATCAATCTGGTGGAACTCCTTTTCACACTCTCTGTGGTAAGGAGATCACTTCTTATAAAGGAGAGAAAATCTGACCATAATGCCCCAAATACTGCCTCAACTACACTCTCAGGTTTGATCGCAATAAATCCTTTAGTTGGCTCCATTTCCTTCATGCGACAAAGGAAACCATTCATTTACAATCCTTTGCCACTGATGTGGAATGTAAAACATCCTTACATCTGTAGGTCAGCATCAATAAAGCCAGCAATAGAGGTGCCTATCGAGATGGATATCACTCTCGGGAGAGACTCAATGACAAAGAATGCACCGAAAACAGTGAATGGTCACCTACATGAATGGAAATCAGCTGTTGGATTATGGGAAATAGGCAAAAGAAGGGATTTGCCTTCACTTTTGTTCTTCTCTCACGGGATGTGTGCAGCCCTAGTCAGGCCAGCATGTTATAGTGAACTTGAACTGAGTGGCTGGTTCAGCTGTTCCACAGGACAGTAAATAGTAAAACAAACTGCTGTGAATTTGCAGTTAAACACATGCCTGACCAAGGAAGTATGAAATCACTGCCTTCTTAAATGTGCATCAGGCTAGCCGATATCAACAGTTTATTATTCTTTGCATCTAGATTATGAGCCAATCACGTGACCACCATACACTATCTTCCCATATTTCAGATTCTGTACAGAGAACAAGTTAAACATCTCAAGTTAAATTACTTTGCAATGGACACATAGTAAGAAGGGACTTGAAACATGTATCCAGAATTAACAAAAGCGCAAACAATGGTTTATTCAGGAGTTGCACTGCGGCTGAGGAGAAGACTGGGACGTCTTAATGTTTGTTCTGGACAGGATTGGTATGTGGGGAGGATGTGGAGATGTAAAACTTTGCAGGAGAAAATGAATCAAGAAGGTTGAGAACAGTGTGTTCCATCTCCGCAAATTGGGGAGGTATTTGTCAATAATAAATTACTAGTTATTATTTCTAATGAATGGAATCTTTGATTGGAACTGAAAAAATTGACTTGCACCTTTCCAAAATTTACATATCATCAGTATCAATGCAGTTCAATAGACAGACTGAGTGACTTACCAGGAACACCAACTATAGCAAGAATAGGATAGTAACCAGCTTGAATAACCAGCAGTACATCTTCAATCCGATATGCTAATGATATCCAAGGTTGGGAAAGCCAGTAAAGACCATAGGATAAACTCCTGCCCATTGTTGGAACATTGCAGTCTAATGTTCTCACAGACTGATCTCTCCTCCACCTCTCTCTGGAGCTGCTGATCCCTGTTACTGGTGTGGGTGATGCTCCCACTCATACTATGGGAAAAAAACCTGAAAGCATTCCCTTATTGATAGAAGAGAGAAACTCTCTCGGGACACTTAGGATCCATGGAGACTGACATAATCACAATCGCTGAACAAATTGCTCCAGTTAACCGATTTGAATCTGTTAACTGTTGAATCAATACTGTTTTATTAAAGTTCAAAATAACTTTGAACATTTGTGCATTCTGGATGTGATATGTGAGTGCGACTGAAGGAAGGAATGTTGAAGATGGCAGATTGATTGTGTGTCATCATTCAGTCTGCCTTGGATATGGAAGTAATGGAAGAAGTAGTGTTTCACAGGGGCGTTAACATGCTTCTCTGTTCATAAATAGAGAAATAAATCCTGTAACTACAGATCAGTCATTGCAATATCTGTAAAACATTGACAGAACATCTTTCATCCATGACCCGATGGCAAAATGTGTCTAAGAAAACGTAGGTTATAACAAACAAATGGCAAGGATATGTTAACAGAGAATTGTACGTGACAAACATAATTAAGATAGTTATTCCAGAATCAGACAGGGCAGGTGTGGGTCATGTTGTTGATGGTATCCATGTTAATGAACTGTGATGAAGTGTCATTTAATGGCCTTCACTTACATTGTGATTATGACATTGGGGAAAGACTGAAGATGGAGAGGACTGGGTGACATGGTTGTTTAGAGTGGGTGGAGGAACAGGGATGTTCTCCAGTCACCAGTATTGGAACGTTACTCTTTATAACTCATATGAAAAACAGATTCCATGATACATTTACAATGAGGAACTGGCAGACACAATATTAATGAAATGCATTCGTGCAATATAAAATCCAGAAGCAAAATGATTTTCTGCACATAGCAATATATGCAAAGTAAAAAGAGATAAGGTTGTTAAAATGCACTCCAGATACTTTGCTTTTAATGCAGTATAAAATCTAGAAGCAAAATGATTTTCTGCACATACCAATAAATGCAAAGTACAAAGAGATAAGGTTGTTAAAATGCACTTCTGTTACTGTGCGTTTCATGCAATATAAAACCCAGAAACAAAATGATTTTCTGCACATACCAATATATCCAAAGTACAAAGAAATAAGGTTGTTAAAATGCACTTCTGATACTGTGCTTTTAATGCAATATAAAATCCAGAAATAAAATGATTTTCTGCACATACCAATATATGCGAAGTACAAAGAGATAAGGTTGTTAAAATGTACTCCTGATACTGTGCTATATAAATTGAAATGTGGATTTCAAAACTAGATAAGTGTGTTCAAATTTCATCAATAATTATTTCACCCACAGCTGAGGTGCTGATTTCCCCTCTTTCAAGTGATCCTCCTCACTGTGATTCTCCGGCCTCTCAAACTGTGTGGTCTCTCACACAGTTTGGGAGGGGGGTCATCTCTTGGCACAGTCTATTTAAAAACTCTGCTTTCTGCATAGAACAAATCTATTGACCTGATGGGTTCTGTTTATCTGTCAGTAAATTCTGTGATATTATTGGAAATAAATACTCTGGGATGGCAGCCAGTATCAGCACAGTACTCACACGGTATGGCGTCCAGAGGAATATCTAAATAAAACATCTCATTACTGTCTGTGAATATTTATATACTCTAATGCGGTCTCCTGATCTATCTAACTTCACCATCATCGAACACCTTTTCCACTCAGCCAGTCACTCCCCTTTCTATCCTCTCTCAGTTTATCTCCTTTCACTTTCTTTCTCTTTGTTTATTTCTCTCACACATCATCTATCTCGACACAATCTCTCTATCTCCGTTTGTTCAGTTGGAGAGCTTGTGATTCCTCGATGGGCTGAATGGCCTCCATCTGTGCTCTAATAATTCGGAGGTTCTTTGACCCACGATAAATACTTTACGTGCCTGCACAGACACGCTGGTCTGGTGACACGTACAGTGCACAGTCAGCCATTCTTACTTCCTGGTATTTTCCGATGGGCAGCTACCTTGAAATGTCTGTTCAAACGAAACGGATTAAATGAAATTCAATCTGTCGAGAGGACGTTCATGAGTGTGTATTTCAATCAGGATTTAATGAAGGATGAGATTACAGAATAACATAAGTAATTAATGAAAAACAGGGCAACACAAGAAATGGCAGTTGAGAACATCATGTGCTTCCAAGTAGGCTTGATGGTCTTACCGATAAATTATCAATCCAGAAAATCAGCTCCTGTTCTTTGGACCCAAGTTCGAATCCCGCCACTGCAGATGGTGGAAATTCAGTTCAATATCCCTGGAATTATGAATCTACCTATAAGAATGAAATCATTGCCAATTTTCAGAAAAATCCATCTGGATCACTAATATCCTTCAATGAAGGAATCTTCTATCCTCACCTGGACTAGCTGACATGCAATTCCAGACCCACAGCAATGTCATTGACTCTCAATCGCCCCCTGAAATGGTCTAGTGAGTCATTCAGTTGTACCAATCGTTACAAAATTTCAAAGAAATGAACAGGTTGGACCACCTGTCATCAAACCCTGCACCGGAAAAATAAGCATTAGAAACATCACTGGAGAACCTGCAAAGTCTTCCTTACTATCATCTAATGGGTAGTGCCAAAACTGGGACAACTGCCTTACAGACTATTCAAGCAACAGCCCGACATAGTCATACTCACGGAATCATACCTCACAGAAATAACTCAGACACCACCATCACCATCCCTGGATATGTTCTGTCTCAAAGGCAGGACCTATCCAGCAGAGGGGGCAGCTCAGTGAGGTACAGTTGATAGGTTGTTGCTTTGGGAGTCCCCAAAATTGACTCCAGAGCCAATAAATCCCATGGCTTCTGATTAAACATGGACAACGATGTCTCTTACTGATTACCACGTAACGTAGTTCCTCATATGAATCAGTACTCCTCTATGTTAAACAACACTTGGAGAAAGAACTGACTGTGGCAAGGGCACAAAGTGTATTCTGGCTGGGATATTTCAAAGTCGACCACCAAGAATGGTTCTGCAGCAGCAAGTACTGATCAGGCTGGTCGGGTCCAAAAAGGACATAGCTACTAGATTGGGTCTGCAGCAGATGGTGAGGGAAAGAACAAGAGGGAAAAAATCATATATGACCTCATCCTTACCAATCTACCAACTGCGGATATATCTGTCCATGACAGTATCGGTAAAAGTCTCACGGTGACATTCAAAATAAACTCTTTTGTGTTATGTGGCACTATCACCATGCTAAATGGTACAGACTTCGAAGAGATCTACAACTCAAGACTGAGCGTCCATAAGACACAGTGGACCATCAATAGAACCAGAACTGTACTCAAGCACTATCTGTAATGTCATGGCCCAAAATATCCCAAGTCAACCATTATCATCAAGCCAGGGGATCAACTCTGGTTCAATGGAGAGTGCAGGAGGGCATGCCAGGAGCAGAACCAGGAATATACAAAGATAAAATGTTAATCTGCTGAAGCTTCCAAACAGAAATACTTGCGTGCCAAATAACATAAACAGCAAGGGACAGACAGAACTGAGCTATCCCACAACGAATGCATCAGATTTAAACTCTGCAGTCCTCCTAATCCGATCGTGGATGGTGTTGGACGATTAAACAACTCTGGAGTCTCCACAAATATTCCCATCCTCAATGATGGAAGAGCTGAGCACATCAGTGCAAAAGGTAAGGCTGAAGCTTTCGCAGAAATCTTCAGTTAGAAGTTTCGAGTGAATGGTCCATTTGGGCCTTCTCCCGTGGTCCCCATCATTACAGATAGCAGTCTTCAGCAAATTCGATTGACTGATGTCAAGAAACGATTGAAGGTACTGGATACTGCAAAGGCTATAACCCCTGATAACATGCCGGCAATAGTCCTGAAGACTTGCACTCCAGAACTTCCCGCTTCCCAAGGCAAGCTGTTCCAGTACAGTTACAAACCTACAATGGAAATAAAAACTGCTCAAGTATGTTCTGTACATAAAACGCAGGACAAATTCAACCCGGCCCATTACCGCCTCATCAATGTACTCTCCATCATCAGTAAAGTGATGGAATTGTCATCAATCGTGTTATCAAGCAGCACCTGCTCAGCAATAACCTGCTCAGTGACGCCCCTTTTGGGTTTTGCCAGACACTCAGCTCCTGACCTAATCATAGCCTTGGTTCAAACATAGAAAAAGGAACTGAATTACAGCCCTTGACAACAAGGCTGCATTCTGCCAAATGTGGCATCAAGGATCCCCAGCAAAAAGAGTATCGCGGGCCAACACTTGTTATTGGAATCATAACTGACAGATGGGAAAACGGTCATTGTTGTTGGAGGTCAGTCATCTCAGTTCCAGAACATCTCTGCAGTAGTCCCTCAGGATAATGTTGATGCAGGATTGCTCCATGAACTGGAATGTTCATTTACAGACGTTTCATCACCATACTACGTAAAATCTTCAGTGGCCCTCCGGATGAAACCTAGGTCCAAACATCTTCAGTGGCTGCATCAATGACCTTCTCCCCATCATAAGGTCAGAATGGGGATAGTCGACGATGACTGCCCAATATTCAGCACCATTCGCAAATGCTCAGATACTGAAGCAGTCCATGCCTAAAGGCAACAATATCTGGAATATCTCCAGACTTGGGCTCACAAGTGGCAAGTATCATACGCATCACACAAATGCCAGACAATGACCATCACCAGTAAGAAACAATACAAACACTTGGTATTCAGCAGCATATTTGTCACTAAATTCCCTACCACCCCACCCCACCCTCATCATTACACTTGGGGTTACCACTGACCAGAAATTCAACTGGACTCGTCACATAAATATAAGAGCAGATCAGAGGCTAGGAATACTGCGTGAGTAACTCACCTCCTGACTTCCCAAAGCATGTTCACCATCTACAAGGCACAAGTCAGGATTGAGATGCAATAGTCCCCTGTTACATGAATGACTGCAGCCACAACGACACTAAAGAAGGTTGACACTATCCAGGACAAAACAGCCCATTTGATTGGCATCACATCCACAAGCATTCACTCCCTTCACTACCAACGATCAGTATAAGAAGATGCACTGCAGAAATTCTTCAGGGATCCTCAGACAGCACCTTCCAATCCTACGAGCACTTCCATCTAGAATGACAAAGGCAGCAGGCTTTTGCGAACACCACCAACTTCAAACTCCCCTGCAAAACCAGTAAACATCCTGAGTTGGAAATATATCACAATTCTTTCACTGTTGCTGTGTCAAAACCCAGTAATTCCCTCCCTCATAGCATTGTGGGTCAATGCCATGCAGGTGGACATGCAGCGGTACAAGAAGGCAGCTCAGCACCACCTTCTCAAGGGGGCAACTAGGGGGACAAGAAATGGTGGGCCCATCCAGCGATTCTCATATCCAAAAAAAATGTAACAAGTTCCAGTTGAGCACTTTGATGGGACAGATTGTCTGATTTGAACATAAACAGGAAAGCAGTGTTTCTGATGATGAACATTTTAGATCTTTCTGTTATTAGAAAGGTGTTCAGTGTTCCATGACGTATTGTTGCTGAACGCTGTGATAAATTGCATCTGTTTTATTAAATTCAACAATATTAGCGAAGCAGGATCGATCCTTCAAAGATACCAGACTGAAAATGACAATCATCGTAGAGACAATGTACTCCTACCAGGTTAGACTCACAGATAGCAGCTTATATTCAACATATTACTGCGCTACTGGCTGGCAGTGAATTCTCCCACCGTCCATATTGTTGGGGTTACCATTGACCAGAAGGTGAAGTCAAATCAACGTACAGATACAAGGGTTACAAGAACAGGTCTGAGACTTTCAACTCTGCACTGAATAATAGACTGTATGACCATAAGGGCATGAGATATAGCAATAGATTTAGGCCATTCCGCCTATCTCTTCACTCTGAAACGGTGCCACTTTGTCATAGTCTCAGCTGACTCCCTTTATCAAGGCTGTTTGTCACATTCTCAGGAGTTCCTGATGAAGGGCTCTTGCCAGAAACATTGACCTTCGTGCTCCTTGGATGCTGCCTGACCTGTTGTGCTTTTCCAGCATGACTCTAATCTTGCCATTCTCAGGATCTCCAGAAAAATAATGTATGATTTTACAGAACAAAAGTAGTTTCCCTTTTACAAAACCATGCCACTCTAGGTTTATCTTTTCTAACTGCCATGCAATTCCTTCCTTACCAACAGGCTCTCGAAGATTCCCAGCAATAATGGTTAGGCAAAATGGTTCCTGCTTTCTGTCTCATTCGTTTCTTGAAGACAGTCGCCACATTGGAGGGTCTCCAGTTTCGCTGGAACACTCCTGTAATCCAGAGTGTTATGGAATATTTCACATAGTGCCGCTAGTCACTCTGTGACCACATCTTTTAAAATTATCTATGAATTAGTGCTGACCTGCTATCCTTATTCTCATCTGTTAGTTTAAAACCGTGTTACTTTTGTTGCAGACAGTTCAAGAAATTCCCTCCTATTACAATTTTGTTTATACCATTTAAATGCTTACAGTATTTTCCCCATGAGGAACGATTTAAAATACTGGTGTAAGTTATTTGCCTGTTCCCTGTGGCCAGTTCCCTAGTTACACCCTCCATATGGCCTCAATGTACTTTCCTGACTGCACTTCTGCCTCATCTCACAAACACATTTTTAAGCTTTTTTTTATACAGACGGAAAAGCTCGTGATGCTTGCTTTTATATTTCTTGCAAATGTATTACATCATATCTTTTCATACTTCTTCCTCGCTTTCTACATTAATACGGTCAAATTGTGCACATTTGGTCCAATTTGTCCATGCTGGCCAGATTTTCTAAACTAAACTAGTCTCATTTGCTTGCACCTGGCCCATATGCCTCTAAACGTTTCCCATTCATATGTTTGTCCAAATGTCTTTGAAATATTGTAGCTGTACTTGCATCTACGACTGTTCCTCCGGCAGCTCATTCCATACTTACATCACCCTCTGTGTAAATAAAGTTGCCCCTTTGTCCCTTTCAAGTTTTCCCTCTTTTACTTTAAAGCTATGCATCTATGTTTGAACTCCCCGATCCTGCAGAAAAGACCTTGGCTATTCACCCGATCCATGCCTCCCATGACATTATAAACTTCGAGCATGTCACCCCTCAACCTCCTACACTCCATCTGATACTAACTTCGAGATAAAATGTTTAACAATAAGCACTTCAAATTTGAAAGAATTATAAAGATGACAGGTAAAGAAAACAGCCCAAACTTCATACTGTCAGTTTTGCTCTATGTTACAAAACTAAGGCAGCATGAAACCCTTACTGGTGCCAATAAGAGGTCAAACACCTGAATTCCTTAGTGTGAAGGAGGTGATGAACTATAGAGTGAAAACCTATCTCTTGATAGATCCATATAATACCACATGGTCAACATTCTCTCTCCTGTTGTCTCTGTGACCTTGTGTGGTTGTGTTTTCTTTACCTTACACTCAGTTGGAGAGAACCCCTTTCCCCCATTCACATCTCAATTTAAACCCATTTTGCATCATCTTCTCGTTCACAACTGCTAATAGCCCGTTTATCTTATGCCATGCCCTCTTTTCCAAGTCATGCATCCCCCAACTCCGGCAAGGGATTAAAAAGCCCAGTTTCCAATCTTTTTCAGTTCTGAACAAGTCACACGGACTTGGAAGGCTAACTCTGTTTCTCTGTCTCTGCAGATGCTGCCAGACGTGCTGGGTTTCTCCAGAAACGAATAGGCACAGCAAAAACTTTCAATTAAAGAAATAGCGAAGGATACTGGAACTAAAATCACAATAATTGCTGGAGAAACTGAGAGCTTCGTAAAAGGGTCAATGGACCCAATAGACTAACTCTACATTCACTACAAAAGACGCCCGCAGACCTGCTTTGTTTCTTCAGCAATTTTTGAACAAGTTCCAATTTGTGAAAGCTTCTCAAACGCCCTGTCCAACACGGAGCGCCGTACCCTGGGAACTGAACGATAATGCAAAGTGCACACATTCATTGGCTCTGAAACTGCATATGGCTGGCATCACTGACACCACAGAGCTCTTCATCGTGGTCAGGAAGAAAACCAGAGAGAAACGCATTCAATTCAACCGCAGAAGGTGACATTAAGATAAAGGAGAAGATTCAGATGAATATGTTAAAGGTTTTGAGTAATGTAACAAATTGGAAACATGACACCAAGGAGAGACCCTCAGTAGAATGAGAGTAGGAAAATGGAAGTATTACCGCATCAGACAACAGGTGAGGTCACTGAGTTCACGGCTGATGGTTGAATGGGTCTCGATGTGAACTGGGGGGCAGTCAGTAGAATTGAATTGCAGATATTGCAGCTCAAACTGGGCTATCACGTGATGCTGTTGACAACAGCAGCAAGAGAAGCAGGATTGTATTCAAACATAATCTGTATCATTTTCCCTAGGATATTCCATCAGTCTACAATTACCACCAAGCTGAGTGATGGTTCAGTGATGTGTGCAGGTGAACATGCCAAGGTCAGGACCATGTGTACCTAAAGCTGATGACAAACCATTAAAGCTACCGCACTTGAATGGTTTCATTCCAAACAGCAGAACTAACATCTGATAGAGAGAACGAAATGATCCCAAGACCAACAGATCAGATCTAAGCTCTGCAGTCCTGCCACATCCAGACATAAATGTCGGTGTACTACTAAACAACTTACTGGAGGAAAGGACTCAAGAAATATCCCCATTTTAAGTAATGGAACAGCCCTGCACATTAATGAAAAAGACAAGGATAGCGTATCTGCACCATCCTCAGCCAGAGGTGTTGAATCGATGATCCACGTCACCCTCGTCATGATGCCACAGAATCACAGATGCCAGTCTTCAACGAATTCAATTCGCTGCACTTGACATGAAGAAACAGTTGGACACGTAGATACGACAAAGGCAATAGGCCCTGAAACCATTCCCACAATGGTACTGAAGACTTGTGCTGCACAACAAGCCGTGTCCCCGGGGAAGCTTTTCCATTCCAGCTCCAACTCTGACAACTCCCTGGCAATGTGGAAAATTACTCACACTATGTCCCGTCCCCTAATAGATTAATAATTACATTCTGACCATTTAACACTCCCTCAGTGCCTTCACGATAATCACATTGGTGGGAGTTCATTTTGACAGAGCTGTCAAGCAGTACAGAAATAACCCGCTCAGTGTGGTTCCCGATATGTTCCTATGTGGCCATAGTGCTGTTGTGGAAATGTCACTGGATTACTAATCCAATACAGGATAATGCTCTGACAGCTGCTGGAAGTTAAAACAATTAATAAAATATCATGATCTAGAATCTGGTGATGGCAACAGTGACCTTGCATCCAATGTTGATTGTAAACATCGATCTCCTTCCCCAACGTACTTTCAGGAAGTGAATCTCCCGTGCTTTCCTGGTCTGGCCTAAAAATAACTCCAGACACAGAGGCGTTTGATAAAGTCTTTAATGGTCCCTGAGACGGCCAAGCAAGACACTCAATTGTATCACACTGCTCCAAAGTCTTAAAGGTTAAAACCAGACAGAATACCCGGCACCAGCCTCGATATCAGAAAAGGGAAAGGGAATCACAGTCTTGTTGACCCTGCAGAGTCCTCCTTCCTAACATCTGAGAGCTTGTGACAACATTTACAGAGCATTCCCACAGGCTGCACGGAAACATCGGGAAAGGAGTAGGCCATTCAACACATTGAGCCTTCCTCATTCTAGTTCATTGAGAAAATCTCCTCAATGCAGTTTTCCCCACACAGTGTTCATATCCATTAACATGTTTAAACATTGTGAAATATAAAATAAGAACTGTTGTAGTCCCTTCAGCCCATCAATCTTGGTCCTCGATTCAATATACAAGCAGTTCTCTGATAACGCGGGTTTATTAAACGTGAGTTCACTGAAGTGCGATTCGTGAATTGTGCATCTTTTTTCTATAAAGTGAGCTCCCGCTCACTGTGACGCGACTCCTTGCCAGGCACCCGCTGAACAACAAAACCCAAATGCAGGATCCTCTGTCTGCAAAATGCACCCTCTGAGTGTTCAGCTAAAACAGGAATGCAATCCGCTCTGCAAAGCCTTGAACCTGAGCCTGAAACAGGGAAGTGTTCTCTCCAATTAAAAGGAACTTTATTTCAAACCGGGGGAGAATCTTGAGGAGAAATGGAATTCCATGTTGGCATCACGTGGTCAGTCAGCTCTGCGCGCTTTCTGGTGAAGAGTTTGGTGAAAGGTGGCCAGTGACTGTATTGTGAAAGTGTTGCATTTACAGCACTATTTCATTACCATATATGATTTAAAGGTTTAATTAAACTGTCATAGTGTGTGTGTTAGACGAACTTAAATTTTGTTTTTTTACTGGTATTTTGCGGTTCGCCCGTTATTCACTTTTCCCCATAGACCACATCGTAAATATTGCATGATTTTCTGCAACACAGTGATGCACAGGAAAACAGCTGCCACGTTATTGGAGAGCAACCTGTAATGATATCTGATCCTCTATCTTCATACCATACCCTGCTCTCTCTCTATCCCTTTAGTTTCCAGAAATCCATTTTTATATTCAGTGACTTGGTTTCAACAGTCTGATCTGGGAGATAATTCCCCAGGTTCACCAGTCTCTGAGTCCAGACATTTATTCTCATCTCAATACAGAGTGGTCTGTCTGTACCTAATACTGTGGCCCCTTGTTTTGATGTCCCAGCCTTGGGAATTGTCACCCCGCTTCCAATCTGTCTTGTCCTGACAGAGCTTTATATATTTCACTGATATCTTCACTCATTTTCCTAAAGCCCATGGAATTAAGGCCCTGCCGCCCCAGATTCTGCTCCCACAACAGCGATCAGTCTGGTCATCTTCGCTGCTCTCCCTCAATGTCAGGTTTGTCCTTTAATAGGTAAGGAGACCAAAACTGTACATAATACTGCACAGTGTTCGAGATGAGGTCTCACCAACGCCCTGTACAGCTGCACTAAAACACCCTTACTCCTGTATTCAAATCCCCCTGAAATGAAGGTGAATACACGATTTATCTGCCTATCTGCTTTCTGCTCCTGCAATATTGCTTTCAGTGACTGGTGTACAGGGAGATCCAGATCCTTTTTCAATGTTACAGCTCCCCACTTGTTGGGTCTGTGTACACTGGTCAGCGTGCCAATGCCATTACCAGTATTGTCTTCATGATTCAGATCTCATTGCCCTACACTGACCTCAGAGGGATGCACAGAAGAAACAAAAATGCTGCTTAAGTTCCTTTATACATCAAGATTTTTCAACCAATCCCTTTTCAAATGATAGGTTCCAGTTCTGTTTTTCCCATCAAGAGGTCACAATATCACATATCCAACGCTTCTCCTCCCCATTGCTCCTCATGTGCCACGTATTTGCCCAGACACTCCACTTGTCTCAATCACCTTGGAGCATTTTGACATCCTGCTCACCCAGTCACAATCTGATATTGTTTAGTGCCATCTGCAAACTTCAAAATATTGTATTTGATCCACTCAATCATATATATGATGTGTATTGGGAATAGCTGGGGCCCAAACCCCAACCCTTGCTATATCCTCTAAGCCTTCCATTCAAAAAGATACATTGTTTTATTTCTACTCACTGCTTCCTGACAGCTCTCCCATTCTAAAGCCATATTAGTCCCAGACCCATAGGATTTGAATTTCCATAATAGGATTTACCAAAAATCTTTCTGAAAATGCACATATTTCATTGATTGCTTCTCCATAATTATGCTAAAGGCACTTCCTTAAATATGATTCCCATTTGATCAATCTCTGTTGACTTTGTCTGTGTTCATTACTTTCAGTTCCAATACTTCCTCTAAAACTGTTTAGTTGCTAATTTCATTTTATTCCCTTTTTCTAAACAGACTAATGTTCACTAGTATTGTTGGGAAGTTTTCTTTTTTGTTTCGTTTTCTTATGTGAAGACATAACTGAAGTATTTGGTCCACAGTTCTGCCTTTTCCCTGTCCTCAATTCTCTGGTATCAGACTGTAAGAAAGCTGCACCTTTTTTTCCCGTAATTTTGCCATTGACATACTTTCAGAAGATATTATAAGTTCAATCTTAAAACCCTTGTTAATATACTCTTCAGAAACCCATCAATTCCTACCTTAAGCTACTCAATGATTGATCTTCCACAGCCATACAAACACAGAAGCACAGACTTTGTCCCATCAACAATACAGCACGGTCTACATTAGCCCCACTTTCCGACACAAAACCGTAGCCGTGAATCTTATGGCATTTCAAGTTCACAACCATGTATTTTCTAATGGTTGTGAAGTTACCATGACAATTCTTCTCTCACGAAGTGCATTCCTGAACCCAGCACCCTCTGAGTGAACAACAATCCACAATTCCTCTCCACATCTCAAATCCTTCACATTAAAATGTGCTCCATTGTTCTTGGCCCTTTGACGAAAGGGAACAGCTGCTATCTGTCCATCCTGTCCATGCCCCTCGGAATCCTATCCTTCTGAATCTCGGCCCCCTCAGCCTTCTCTCCTCCAAACTAAACAGCCCGAGCTTATTCAGTCATCTCCATAGCTAATATGCTCCATCCCAGCGAACATCCTGGTGAATCTCCTCTGAGCCCACTCCACTACAATCACATTCTTCCTGTAACGTGGCTCCCAGAACTACAATCAGTATTCCATCTTGGCAAAAGCAAACTTCCGCATAGCTCATATAATCTATGCCTTGATGAATAAAGGCTATGTCTACGGTACCCTATGCTTTCTCAAATTGTGCATTAACCAGTTTAGTCACATTCAGAGATTTGTGGAGAAGCACCCTCTGAGCTTCCTCGTGTGCTGCCATTCATTGAGTGCTCCCCTGTCCAGTTCCTTCTTCCAAAGTGCTTCATTTCATATTCATCAGGGTTACATTCCATCTACCATTGGTCCACCCATCTGACCATTCTATCTGTATCTTCCTGTAACATAAGTCCTTCCTCCTCACTGCCAACCACCCGGCCAATCTTTGTATCAAACACAAACTTAGTTGTCACACTCCCGCCACCCCCGCCTATATTCACAGCTGCATCATTTATGAATACCACAAATAATCAGGTTAAAGATGACACAACACTAGGTTATAGTCCAAAAGGTTTATTCGGAGGCACTTGCTTCGAAGATCTGCTTCTTCATCCGGTGGTTGTGCGCTTTGAAATCTCGTGCCTCTGAATAAATCTGCTGGACTATCACCTGGTGTTATGTGATTATTAAGTTTGTCCACCCCAGTCCAACACCAACACCTCCGTATCACAAATAATAAGGGACACAATACTGATCCCTGTGATACACCATTGGACACCGGTCTCCAGACACACGAACAGCCTTCAACCACTATCCTCTGTCTCCGAACAGTAAGGGGATCTGGATGCAACTTGAAAAATCACAAATGACTCTGACCTGTTCCTTTGTTATTCTTTTCCGCTTGACACACTTGCAGAATATCTGGGGATTCTCCCTAATCTTGCCCTACCAGCAGGTTTCTATGCCCCTGTTTTAGGCAGTTCTCATCAAGTGAAGAATTTCCTCATTATTGCAGTCTTAAATGGTCTGTCCCTGAAACTGCAATTATTTGCCTTGAATGTGGAACTGACAGCCAGGGAAACGTCCTGTTTATTTCCAACTTGGCATATGTTTTGTGAAGTTTCCAGGTTTCATTGTGACCCTCCTCTCATTCTTTCAAACTCTAAAGAACACAGGCCGAGTTTCCTCATCAGGCAATCTCGCCATCTGAGGGATTAATCTGGACAATGTCCATTGCACTTTTGTGTGGTCAGTATATTCTTTCTCAGATTGGGCCACCAACACTTTACACAATGGATGTAGGTTTGCTCGATACATTTCCAGACGTTTCATTATCTTACTAGGTAACATCTTCAGTGGACCTCATGTGAACCAATGCTTAAAATTCCTGCTTTCCATTTATATGTTTGGATTTCTTTGTGTTGGTGATGCTATTTCCTGTGGCGAAGACACTTCCTGTTCCTGTTCTCACAGGGTGGTTGATCGGGTCTAAAAACTAATAGCACATCGAGTTAGACATCTGTAAGAAATACATATGGATTTTCTCCATTGTTGCTGTTAATTCCTAAATATCCAATATCACATGCTTTATAATAGATTCCAACAGTTTCCAACTTGCAGATGTCAAGTTAATTGTTTGGCAGTTCTCCAAACTATGTCCTCTTCCCTTTATAGATGCTTGGACTCCTTCCATTGATCAAAGTGCTTGGACAACGTTTGCTCACGTCCATTTATCCACAATGGCTTCCAGCCTCTGCAGAATGCACAGGAAAATGAAACACAGTCATCGACAGTGCAATTAATATTTCTATTACCAATTTATGTCAGATATTTTAATATGAAGTACATGAGGTTTGTCAGGCTTAGCAATGCTAAATCCAGTTACATTCTCAAATACCACCTTGTTACTGATATAAGTTGACTTTGTGTTTTCAGTTCCACAAGCCCTACATGATCACTTGGTATTACTGGGTGATTTTGTGCATCTTCCTCCATGAAGACAGATGCATAGTAACTGGTTATTTTCTTGGCCATTTCCCTGTCCTTCACAATAAAATCTCTCCTCTCCCGATTATCAATTTCCATATTTGACCTTGCTTTTACTTTGTTTCCTTTGAAATACAGATTGTAGATTTGTGCAGTGTTTTTCTCTTGTTTGTTAGCATTCATGTTCTATTTTTGATTTCCTTATAAATTTCATGGCCCTTGTTTCTGGATCGTAAATTTCTGAGAATTCTCAGGTTTACACAATGACTGAAATTCTTCCGAAGCCACTTCCTATGATTAACACATTTTCTAATTTGTTATGTGAAACAACATTGTGTCACTTTCCCTTTCTTTGGTGTTTATACCTAAAATAAATAGACGTATTATTCAGACTTGGCATTATTTCTATAAATCTCCTGGTCCTGCCCATATATATTCAGGAACACTGCAGGAGGACAGAGAAGGAATTGCGGGAGCCCTGACTGATATTGTTGAATCATCGCTGGCCAACAGGTGAGGTCCTGGAAGACTGGAGGGTTGCGAATGCTGTGCCCTTACTCAAGAAGGGCTACAAAGAAAAACTTGGGAACTATGGACCACTAAACCTAAAATCTGTAGTAGGTAACTTACTTGAAAAGGTTCTGAGAGATAAGATATACGTGCATGAGGAAAGAGAGGGTGTGATTCGGAGCAAGATTAGAGTGGTGCTAGAAAAGCACAGCAGAGCAAGCAGCATCCGAGGAACAGGAAAATCAACGTTTCGGGCAAAAGTCTATCATCAAAGTCATCACGGCTTTGTGAATCGGACACCATAGCTCACAAATTTGTTCGAATTCTTTGACGAAGTGACAAGCAACGTTGAGGAGGTCAGGGTGGTATGCGTAGTCTATATGGATTCAAGTAAGGCCTTTAAAAAGCTTCCACATGGTGCGCTGCTCTGGAAGGTTAGATCGCATGAAATTGAGGAGGACCTGCCAAATTGGATACAAAATTGGCTTGATGGTAGGAAGCAAAGAGTAATAGTGGAAGGATTCTTGTAAGATTGGAGGCCTGGGACTAATGGAATGCATCAGGGCGATGATGGCACCACTATGTATTACATATATCTATAATTTAGATGAGAATGTACGTGCGTGATTTGTAAGTTTGAAGGTGACAATAAAATAGGTGGTTACATGGAGAATGACAAAGGTTATCAGAAATTTCAGAACTTACAGCAGTACCTCGATCAACTGGGGAAGTGGGCTGAGAAATGGTAAATGGATTTTAATGCAGATCAGTGTAAGTTCTTGCATTTTAGAAACTCAAATCAATATCGGAATTTTATGGTGAATGGCTGGGTCTTAAGGAACGTAGTGGAACAGAGGGACCTTGGAATTCAGTTACATGGTTCTCTGAAAGTTGATTCAGAGGTAGACAGGGCATTGAAGAAGACTTTTGGCACACTGGCATTCATCAGTCAGGGCACAAAGTAGCGAATTTTGGGAGCTACGCTGCAGAATACGGGGCACAGATGAGGCCATACTTATAGCGTTATGTTCGGTTTTGTTAACTAAGCTATAGGAATGATGTTATTAAACGAGGATGAGTGCAGAAGAAATTTACAAGGATGTTGCCAAGGACTCAAGGCTCTGAGTTATAGGGAGAGGTTGGAAAAGCTAGGACTTTTTACTTTTGCGTGTATGAGACTGGGGAGAGGATCTTATTGAAGGGTATAAGATCATAACAGGCATGGATAGAGTGAATGCGCTCAGCCTTTACTTCCTAGATTGGACAATCACGGACTAGAGGGCATCAGTTTAAGGTCAGAGGGGAAGAATAAAAGGGAACCTCAGGAGCAACTTTTTTACACACAGGGTGATACGCATATGGAATGAGCTGCCAGCAGAAGTCGTAAAGGTGGGTACATTCACAACATTTAGAATGCATTTTGATAAATACAGGATAGGAAAGGATTAGAAGGATACGGGGCTGTGGCTGGGAAATGGGGTTAGTGTGAATTGACATTTTGGTTGGAATGGATCAGTTTGAGCCGAAGGGCCTATAGGACTCTATGACTCTAACAACCATTGCTTATCTCCCACTGAATGTTATTTTGTATTTTCCCAATTCACTGGAACAAACTTGACCCTCTCGACTCCATGCTTCCATCATGTTTGACTAAAATGTATAAACATTCTATGTTGTATGCAGACGCCGTGTAAAATACAACATATTAATGACACTACTCCTCCAAAGCTGCTTCAGAGCAAGGACATTGATCAGTCCTCCTGACCACACAACACCAAATCCGAAAACACTTGATCTCTAGTTTGGTTCAATACACACTCTTCAACCCACCTGATATACATTTAGGGAATTTATTTTTCACAGCATGAGCAGTCACTTAGTTAACGCAGTTGAGATGCAACTTGAGACCATCCAATAAGACTGCAGTATCCATGATATTTGCATGTCTAATTTTCAGAGCATATGACGCTCAGAATTTCTGCGACAGGTTTAGTTTCGATATATAATGCACCAATGTTTGCTTCTCCTTGTTATTTGTAAGCTCCCTTTCAACTGAATCTGAGGGACTTGGTCTGTGGCGTTATTGGTGATAGACTTGGACAAGACATTCCGGAAGGGTCACCTTGACGCTGTGAAACAGGACAAGCGTCAATAACCTTCTCCGCTCTGTCACGATAAGGGTCACCATATTCTATCTGCTCCTTTACACTCCCTGAGTCCCTGTTCTAGCACGGACCTCGAACAAGGCTCACACTCTATTACCAAATAAAGCTCAGGCATTTCGAAACTCACTATTGAATTCCGCAACTTTCTTCCTCACTTTCTCTGTCAACTACACACTACCCCCCACACTAATAATACTAAATTGATTTACAACTGTCGACTGACTCATTCCGAACACCTCACCATTCCCCCCAGCCCCACATCCACCAGCACTAACAGCAGGGTTACCCATTTCCACTCTCCCTCCCTCTCTCCCTTTCTCCTATTCCAGGAGAAACTGTCTGGAATGGGACAGAAAGTGGCAAGCCGGGTGGTGCTGTGCCTGATATCTGTTCCCTCACACCCCCTTCTCCCCCACCATGTGGGGAGGAGCCTGGCATGAGCCGGACAGAAACAAGATGGCTCATGTGGAGCTTTGGAAACATCCACTTCCCATCAACTGAGTAAAGAGTAACATTCAGTTCTCACTTTAAACCCACTGTCAGTTCCAACGTCAGTCCATTCATTCCCAAACAAAAACAGATCCCTCACTGCACAGAGATGCAGAGACTGAAATGCACAGACGTATTGGTAAACACCCAACATACGAACATGCACAACACACATAAGGAGATAGGCATACACACACATTACAACACACAAAGACATATACAGTTGCACACAAATAGACACAAACACAGATAGAAACACAGAGGCAGATTCATAGGTATACAGATGTAGACACACAAATACAGAAAACAAGCAGATGGACACACACACACACACACACACACACACACACACACACACACACACACACACACACACACACACACACACACACACACACACACACACACACACACACACACATATATATATATATATATATAGATCCCTTTCTCTTACTTTGTTCCACCAGATAGCAAAGTGTCAGTCTATAAAATCCCTGAGTTATCTTTGCCACTTGTGATGGATTCCTGGTGAGGATTCATTGGAAACTCTCATATGCCCGAAACAAAGGGAATTCAGCCAAATCCAACTGTTCCAGAAAGAAATCCCACAACCAGTAGCTTATTTGAACAGAATAACCTCAAAGGCAGAGTAACATTTGGAGCACTCTGTCATTTTACCATTTGATATGAGTTCAACGTTCTGTGTCTTACTTTTTTTTTCTAGAAAATGACCTACTCTGTGACAGATATCATTGGCCACATCATTAAACTGGTTACATTTAAGATTGGTGTAACCAGTGGAGGAGTGGGACGGAAAAGGAAACAGTGACCCTCCAACATTGGTTGGAACACAAATGAGAAATTTTCAAAGGGCTGTCCAAGTGGAAATTCCCTCCCCAGAAGTTTGTGGTGCCTGGATGTTTACACTTATTCAAAGTTGTATTTGTTGACATTTGACAGAAAAGAGAATGTAGAAAATGGTATACAGACAGAAAAGTGCTGGGCAGACCACAATAAAATGACCAATAATCTTTGTGCATGGTGGAGCGGTGACAAAGTGTCTAATGGTACACTCCTGCTGCTCAGTCTTATGTTCCTATGTTCCATCCAACCACTCACAGCTCCTGCAAGGAGCATTTGGAGGCCACTTGCTCCAAATACCTGATCCACAGTAACACAGCATCTCATTCAGTTCCTCAAGACTGTCACACACACACGGTTTAGTATGGGTTGGAAAATGCTATTTGGAAATACAGGCTGGGTTCGAAAGACGCCTCTGGTCTCTTTGCAGAGTGTCTCCTCTCTGCAACTTGTGCTTTATTTGTTGGTCATAATACAGTCCCAGATTCACTGTGAGTACAACCCTCATATCTCATCCAGAGATGACTCACAAAATACTTTGCTCTGTCTGATTGCAACATTCAATAACAGAACGTTCAGGAAAATTACAACCATTAACTTTGTAGTTACAGAATATGAGGACATAAGGAACCGGATCAGCTAAGTCGTACGATCAAGCCATTGTCTACCATCATGGCTGATCTATTATTGGCATTAACTCCTTTTTAATGCCCAATTCTTCACATCCCTTAGCTGTCTGACAGGCCAAAAATCCATCTACCTCCTCCTTAACTACTTTCAGTGATGTAGGTACCATAACTCGCTCGCCCAGATAATTCCTGACATTGATTACCCGCTGTGAGAGGAAAACATTCCCTACACATACATCGTCAACTAATTGATATGAACGAGAGGTGAACACAGGGGCTCAGCAAACAGTGAATGGCTTTGATATCAAGTGAATATTTGACTGAGGATGGGATCAGGACCACCCACTTATTTGAGCTGAATGGAAATCAGGTGTATCCTCCCACTTGTCTGGGTCTTTCCGAGCACAAAGAAAGATGCTTGTGGTCGGTGGCCAACAGCCCTAACAGTTGCGGGATATCTCAGCAGGATATCCTCAGCTTAGCCTCCTCAGCACAAACATCTTCAACTGCTATATCAATGTCTTTCCCCATCATAAGATCTGAAGTAAGGATGATGACTGATGATCACACAATATTCAGAGAGTTTGTGCCCGCTCAGCTCCTGAACCATCCTGTGTCCATGTGCAGCAAGACCTGGGCAGCATTCAGTTTGTGCTGTTAAAGTGTCGGTAACATTCATGTAACAGCGCTGCCACACACTGCACATTTCCACAGTTAATAGAGGAGCTCAATCAGCATCCCAGGCTGGTTGCACACTGATATGTGGAAACCATTGAGCCCGTGGAAACTACTGAACAAGAAGAGGGACATTCAATCCACCTGCCTATTCCACAGGAAGAGAAGGTCAGTACATCGAGCTGTTAAACAGGAACAGGCAGAGCCCAATCAGACCCTTAAACCTGTTCCATGAGACCAGGAGGAGGCTATTCAGCCCCACGAGATAGTTATACGAAACAGGAGGGCGTCATTGATACTCTAACATGACAAACCAATGAAACCGAGACTGCATTGATAGGGGGCTCCATGGTGTTAAGCATGTTTCCATTATGTGTAGAACGTGTGCTACCTTAACATGGTTTGCTGGCAGTGATAAGGGAAACCAAATATTTTGTGTAAAGTCTCAAGGAGGCATCTTCTATCTCCGAGAAGACACTCCCATGTGCTCTATGTAGGTCAGAAGCTGCTGGGAAGAGTTAACTCTTTTATAATGAAGGTACTGTTGCTGCTGTCGGAATTATGGATAGCATGACGTTCATTGCAGGATCACGCACCAATTGAGCTGTATTAACGTTGGGAGAGTTTTTTTTTTCAAAAGCCTGAACCTCTCTCTCTCTCTGAACCGAAATAGGGAGTGAGGGTGGTTGGGTGGAACGTTCTTAGATGCTCTTAAACTATTGAGAATCATGTAACCCGAGTGAAAAAAAAGCCATGGAATTTATCACCGTAACAGTGTCTGTTTAGAACATCATAAATGATTGTACATCCCCCTTAATATTCAATGCAATCACCTTATTCTCTCACTGAGCTTCACTCACTGTTCATGTTGCCATCATCCCAGGGATTAGTCTGGTGAGACTTGAGAGAAAGTATATCCACAGTACCCCAAATACTGCCTCAACACACTCAGGGATGATGACAATAATCCTATTCTCTCACTTAGACATCGCCGTTTCCTTCCTGTGTTATGAAACGCCATTATTTATCTATGCACTACGACTGACATGGAATTTATAAGTTCCTTATATCTGTACGTCAGCATCAATAAAGTCAGCACCAGAGTTGCCTATGGAGATGTGCATCACACTCGGGGAGAATTTCAATGAGATCGAATACACCTAAAAGATGTAATGATCACCTACCTGAATAGAAATGAGCTGTATAAATACGGGAAACAGGTAGACGAAGGGAGCTATCTTTACTTTTGTTCTTCTCTCACAGGATGTATGCAGCCCTGGTCAGGGCAGCATCTTACACTGAGTGGCTGGTTCAGTTGTTCCACAGGACAGTAAAGAGTAAAACACATTGCTGGGGATTTGTAGTCTTACAATTCAGGATAAATTCTCCTGCTTAATTAAAACGAGCAACACAGAAAAGATTTATCCAATGCAGTAATAAGGAAAGGATTTTTAGTTTGGAACTGAAGACATTGACTTGCACTTTCCAAAATTTGTATATCATGAGCAGAAATTGAGTTCAACCCGGTTTAGTAGACAAATATAATGACTTACCAGGAACACCAACTATCGCAAGGATGGGATAGTAACCACCTTGAATAATCCAAAGGATATCCTGGATCCGTGATGCTAATGATATCCAAGGCCGAGAAATCCAGTAAAGACCCGAGGATAAACGTCTGTCCATTGTTGGAACATTCCAGTCTGATGTTCTCAGATTCTGATCCATTGTTGGATATTTCCAATCCATGGTCCTCAGATTATGAATCATTATTGTAACGTTCCAGTCTAATGTTCTCAGATTCTGATCTCTCCTCCCGCGCTCTCTCTCTCGAGCTGCTGATCCCTGTTAGTGCTGTCAGTGATGGTCCTACTCACACTATGTGATCGCAAATTGAACAAAGCCCATTTATATTTCAACCATGGAAACTCTCCACTGCCATAATTAGGATCCACTGAGATTGATATTAATCACAGTCACTGAACAAATAGCTCCAGTTAACCCCTTTGAATTCAATAATGATTTTATTAAAATTCAAAAGAACTTTTAAAGTTTACACATTTGGCGTGGGATATGTATGGGGGCTGAACAGGAAGAAATATTTGAGATGGTAGTTTGATTGAATGTAATCACTCAATCTGCCTTAGATATGGCAGTAATGTCAAAGGATTGTCAGAACTTAAACAAGTTTCCTGGCTTATAAATCGAAACATATAGTCTGTAACTACTGATCAGTGATTATAATGTCAGCAAAATATGTAGAGAACTTTTCTAGTCCATAATCTGACAGAAAGTTGCTTATGACAACATGAGTGATAACAGACAAATGGCATGGTATGTTAACAGAGAATATGATGTGACACACAATTCAGATGGTTATTCAAGGATCAGAGAGGGCAGGTAAGGGTCATGCTGTTAATGTTATCGATGTCAATCAACTGTATTGAAGTATATTTCACTGGATTTTAATTGCAGTGTGATGATGATATCGGGGCATGGCTGCTGAGAGTGGAGGGAGGAAACATGATATTTACCAGCCATCAGTATTGGAATTTTATTCTTCATAAATTATATGAAGATCAAATTCAAGGGTACATCTCCAATGAGGAATGAGGAGAGCCAATATTAACCACACAACCAGAAGACATTGGAACAGAAATTTGGCCATTAGACCCATTGAGCCTGCTCCACCATTCCATGATGGCTGTTAAGCTTCTCAACCCCATTCTCACACTTTCTACCTGTAACCCTTGATCCCCTTTACAGTCAAGAAACTATCTGTCTCACTCCTAAATACACACAATGGCCTGGACTCGACAGCCCTCTGTAGCAGTGAATTCCATAGATTCACCGCTGTCTGGCTGAAGAGGTTTCTCCTTATCTTTGTTCGAAAAGATCTTCTCTTTCCACTGTCCCCTCGCTCTCCTAAAATCTCCTAAAATCTCCTCTCTCCCAGGTCATTTAGTATTCTGTAAGTTTCAATTAGACCTCCTAACATCCTTCTGAATTCTACCAAATACAGACCCAGAGCCCTCAAATATTTTTTATATGTTAAGCTTTTATTTCCTGGCACCATTCTCGTGAATCTCTTTGGAAAACGCTCCAGGACCAGTGCATCCTTCCTGAGATATGGGATGCAAAACTGCGCACAATAATCCAAATGTTGCATGACCAAAGCCTTGTAGAGCCTTAGAAGTACATCCCTGCTTTTACTTTTAAGGCGTCTTGAAATAAATACCTTCATTATATTTGCCTGTCTAACTACTGACAAACTGCAAGTTTACCTTTCAAGACTCCTGGACTAAACTCCCTAACCTTTTTGCCCTTCAGACTTCTGAATTTGCTCGCTATTTCGAAAATAGTCCATGCCTCTATTCATCCTGGCAAAATGCTTTCCCACACTTTCCCACATTGTACTGCTACTTCTTTGCTCACTCTCCAAACCTGTGAAAGTCCTTCAGCAGGTAAAAGTGAGGACCGCAGAGGCTGGAGATCAGAGTCAAAAAGTGTGGTCACAGAAAAGCACAGCCGTTCAGGCAGCATCCGATGCAGGAAATTCGACGTTTCAGGCATAAAGCCTTGATCAGGAATGTGGGGTGGGCTGACGGGGGCAGAGAGATAAATGAGGGGGGGGGGGGGGGGAAGGTAGGCGCTGGGAGGAAGGTAGCTTGGAAGGCGACAGCTAGATAAAGGTGTGTGATGATAGTGATAGGTCAGAGTGGAAGGTGGATTTGATACTGGGGAAGGTAGATGGACAGATAGGGCAATTCAAGAGGGCGGTGCTGAGTTGGAGGGTTAGATCTGGGATTAGGTGGAGGGAGGCGAGATAAGGAAACTGGTGAAATTGTCCTTTTTACCGTGTGTTTGGAGGGTCCCAATTCATAAGATGATGCGTTCTTCCTCCAGAAGTCAGGTGGCTAGAATTTGGCAGTGGAGGAGGCCAAAAGCTTGCAGGGCTTTGGCGGAGTGGGAGGGGGAGTTGAAGTATTCGGCCACAGGGAAGTGGGGTTGTTGGATTTATGTGTTCAAGAGTGTTCCCTGAACCGTTCTGTAAGTTGACATCCTGTCTCGCCAATGTATAGGAGACAGGAGCAATGGACTGACTAGAAGAGGTGTTTGGATGCACAGGATGTTCACTGCCTGATGTGGTAGGATCCTTTGGGACCTTGGGTGAAGGTGAGGAGGGAGGTGTTGGCACAGGTTTCACATCTCAAGGGATGGTGTTGGGAGTGGAAGGTGGCTTGGTGGGGGCGTGTGGACCTAACAAAGGAGTTGTGAGGGAATGGTCTCAGCAGTATGATGATAGGGGTGGGGAGCGAAGTATATCTCTGGTGTTGGGGTCTGACTTTTGATGGCAGAAATGGCGGAGGATGATGCGTTGTATCCTGAGGTTGGTGGGATGGAAGGCGAACACCAGAGAGCTTCTAATTTGTTGTCGTTGGAAGGGTGGAGTGCAAGGGCAGAGGTTTGGGAAGTTGAGGAGATGCGCTAGAGCACCCTCCTGCAGCCGAACCACCTCTTCAATGCTACCTGTCCCTCTATCTATCTTTGCACTGTTTGAAAGCTTAGTCAGAATGCCCTCAGTTCCTTCATATAGATAATGAATGCACAAAGTGAAAAGGTGTGCTCACAACACTGAGTTTTGTGGAACACCACTTGTCACTGGTTGCCATCTTGAGAAAATCACTTTTATCTCCACTCTATGCTTTCTCTCAGGCAGCCAAACTTCTATCCATGCTAGCACCTTGCCTCTAATACCATGGGCCCATACCTTTCTTAATAGCCTCATGCTTGGTACTTTGTCAAAGGATTCTTGAGTGCAAAGGATAACATCTATTGGTTCTCCTTGATCTAATCTGCTCATTACTCCCTCACTGTTTTCTAGCCGGTTTGGCAGGACTTATCTCCCCTTGATGAAACCATGCTGACTCTGTCCTATTTTACCAAACACCTCCAAGTATCAGAAATCCCATCCTTCACGATGGATTCCAGGATGTTACCCACAACCAAGATTAGGCTAATCAGTCTGCAGTTTTCCATCTTCTACCTAACTCCCTTATTAAATGTGGTGTCATGTTAGCAATTATACAGCCACTTTGCCATTTCCTGATTTTAGTCATTCCTGAAAGATTACCACTTACGCTTGCACTAACTCTTCCGTTATCTCCCTTACAAGGCTGGGGTGTAGTCCAACTGGTCCAGGTGAGCTATCCACATTCAGGCCATTCCGTTTTCTAACATGCTCTTCTTGGCGATGACCACCATATTCAGGACTGCCCTCTCACTCTCTTCAATTCTTGAGAAATTACTCGTGTCTTCCACTGCGAAGGCTGATGCAAAGTTCCTCAGCCATTTCTTTGTTTCCCACTACTGTCTCTCCAACATCATTTTCCAGTGGTCCATATTCACTTTTACCTTTCTTTTGCTCTTTATATATCTAAAGAATCTCTTAAAGTTTCCTTTATTTTACTGGTTAGCTTACACCCATATTTAATCTTCTCCCACCTTACTTATTTTTCCTTGCCTTCTGTTGGCCCCATTCTCCAGTTTCCCTTTGCCCTTCACATTGCTTGCGCTTTTACTTATATGAAATCCCTGACTTCCCTCGTCAGCCCTGGCTGCCTCATTCTCCCTGTGCCATGCATTTATTGTGCAGCATGTATCTCTGCAGTGTCTCCTGAATTAATCTTGGAATTTCCTGTCATTACTGTTCCCCTGTCTTTCCTGCTAGACCCCTGTCCCCGTCAATTCTACCCAGCTTCTCCCTTATGCCTCTCCAGTTTCCTTTATTCAGCTGAAATACTGTTAACTCTGATTCTACTTTCTCTCTCTCAAATTGCAGAATAAATTCAACCATGTTCTACTCACTGCTTCTGAAGTTTTCTTTCACCTTAAGCTCCCTTATCTAGCCTGCGTCATTAAATCCAGTGTCATATGTTCCCGAGTGGGCTCCACCACATGATGCTCCAAAAAGCCAACCCAGAGACATTCCTCAAATTCCTTTTCTTGTGATCCACTTCTAAAATGGTTTCCCATTCCACTTGCATATTGAAATCCCCCTATGATCACTGTAACTTTGTCTTTCCTACAGATCTTTTCTATCTCCTGGTGTATCTTGTACCCCAGCTCCTGACTACTCTTTGGAGGCCTGTGCAAGTCTCCAACTGTGATTGTCTTATCTTTGTGATTCCTCAATTCTACCCACGCAGATTCTACACCATCTGACTTTACTTCCTTTCTTACTATTGATTTAACTTCATTTATTAATAATGTAAACCCACTCCCTCTGCTAACTGTCTTTTCGATAGGATATATGTCCTTGAATATCCTGATCCCCTTGCAACCACTTCTCTGTGATGCCCATAACGTCATACCTACCAATTTCAATCTGTGCCACAAGTTCATTTACTCTATTCCTTATACTGCGTGCATTCAGATATTACCCCTTCAATCTTGTGTTAACGGTTCTTCTTCTCATTTTCATTTGTTTGTCCAGTGTGCTTGAAGTCTGATTGCTTACACTTTCCACACACTCTGTCTTATTTGCGTCTGTGCTGGAGATTTTAATAACCTCTCCTGAGCTTTGTATATTTACCTCCTCTTTTCTAATTAAACCTTATAACGGAGCCCCGACCCTGCCAATACACACACACTCCTAATCAGTTTCGACCTCTGTCTACAGCCTTAGTTAGGATTCAATCGGACTCTGGTCCCAACACAAAATAAAGGGACAAAAAACAAGCTTTTCTGTACCTACCAAAACATGAAAACTACAAAGATGCAAGTTTGTTAAAATACACCTACGATGTGGAGTTATATGAATTGAATTGTGAATCTAAAAACCACGGACCATGTTTTCAACCTTTATCAGTCATTATTTGACCCACAGCTGAGATGCTGATCTTCCCCCTGTCAGTGATCCCCCTCACTGAGAATCTCTCGCCCTGTCTCTCACACCGTGTCTAGAGGGACTACAAGTTCCTGTTGGCCCAGAACATTTAAATTAATTCACCTTCTCCCTGGAACTAATCTATTTGTTCTTTTGGATCCTGTTCAGCGTCAGCAACCCGGTTCTGTGAAATTATTGGAGATAAGTGATCTGGGATGACAGCAGAGTGCTCACAGGGTACGACACCAGACAAAGGGCCTGCAGTCTGTGGGAGTTTCTAAATGAAATTTCTGTGTATTTCTCCTCATGCTGTCTTCTGATATAACTTCAGACTCGTCTGACACCTCTTGCTCTCACTCACTCTGCGGCTCAGTTTTCTCTCCATTCTTTTTATCTCTCTTCACTTCCTTTCTTCTCTGTTAATTTTTCTCTCTCTCACCCACACACGCACAGACACACACATTCGGTTCTCTCTGTTGACAAATTGTGCTGTTGGAGAGCTCGTCGGTGTACAATGAGCTAAATGGCCTCCTTCAGTGATCGATCAATTCTGAAGTTCTCTGACCCACATTAAAGACTTCAGGTGCCTGGAGAGAAAAGCTGATCCTGCGAAGGACACAGTGCAGAATCATCCTTTATCTCTTCCTGTTGTCTTATAAGCAGCATCAGTTTAAAAAAAAGATAGAAATTCGAGCAGTTGGGAGAACGTTCGCCAGATGATTTTGCTGTCAGGATTTAACAAGCAGTTCCCACATACAAAATTGGATTTGCCTGATAGCAGCTCCTCCCAATTGACACGTCCTAGCTCTGCCTGATACTGACGTAATTTGTCTTCCGCCAATTCAGTAGATTCCCACAAGGTCCTGACACATCCGTGTTCATAGCTATCTTAAATCTGAAGGAACTGTGCCCACTGTTTCTAAAATTATGTCCCACTGAAAGGTCAGTCACCTGGCCAGGCTCATTAGCCAATAGGAGGTCCAGTATGGTTCTTCTTCTCGTTGGACTATCCATAAACTGCTGCAGTTAACAAATTCTGCCCCGTCTCAGCCCCTTGCTCTCATGGACTTCCAGTCACTATTGGGGATATTAAAGTCTCTGACAATGACCACTCTTTTTTTTAATACACCTTTCCTTAATCGACATACATATCTGTTCCTCAATCCCTCCGTGGCTGTTGGAGAGATTATAGTAACGCAGTGCATGCATCCATCTTATTTTTGAGCTTGACCCATATTGCTGCACTGGATGGTCCCTCCTATATGTCCTGTTCACGTGCAGATGTAGCATTCTCCCTGATCAGTAAAATAGCTCGTCCACATCTTTTAGCTTCTTCTCTATCTCGCCTAAACCAATGAAAACCTGGATACTTTGAACGGCCAGTCCTTTCCCTCTCTCAACCAAGTCTCTGTAAAGCCGCAACATCATAGACCCATGTATGGATTCAGGCTCCCAGTTCATCGTCCTTACCCATATTCTTGCATTGAAATAAATACACTTTAGCCAAACTCCATCAGATCCTGACCTGATATTTGGTTTGAGTAACCCTGAGGTACATTCTCCTCGTCTATTCTCTGGTAACAGGAGATTACAAAGTACTGTCAGTAATGCGGAAAATAATGTAAACAGACAATTTCAGTTTCCTTCCTTGTCCCTTAAATCTGTACATTGCATCCCATTCTGTCCAATTCCAATAAACTGTTGGGTAATTATTTTGCTTCAAACAATCGTCTCCAGCCTCTCACTGCACATTCTTCAACTCGCTCTGGACCCATTGGATTGACAGTTTTCTGATCCCTCTCTCAACCAAATCTCTAATATTTGTATCATAATTATATATACTCATCTGCCTTGCCTGTCACACTGCTCACATTAAAATCAGCAGACTTCAGACTTCCAGTCCCATTGTGTTCACTCCCCTCTGCCAGTTGGTTGCTGGTCTTAGTTGTATGGGAATTAGTCTCCAACTGCTCTTCAGTCACTGTGAACTGGAAAATGGACAATTTAAAATCTCTGTGTAAGAAGGAAGAAAGGCAAAATACAGTAAATCATCGGGCAGTAGAGCCTGGCATCGGCCGTGATTAGGAATTTAGAGTGCACTGCTAGCAATGAGATTGCAGAGTACCTGGAGGTGCATGGTAAAATAGGGCCGAGTCAGCATGGCTTCATCAAGGAATGATCCTACTGACAAGTCTGTCAGAATTCTTTCAGAAGATAATGAGCAGATTTGACAAAGGGAGGATGTGATCTGATTTGCTAATAGGGAGTGTGTTAAATTTGAATCTGTGTTAAATTGAATCATGTTAATTTATTGGTTGTAACTTGCATAAGCAGATGTACAAAAACAACTAAAATTTGTAAAGGAACAATTCAATAGTAGTTAAATAAAGTAAGGATGGAGGGTCGGGTGATGTGTTGTTTCTACATGATGTGGGAGTGGTGGAGCCCACTGTGGTTCCCAGTGACCATGTCTGGAATAAATGTTGCATACTAGAAGAACTCTGTCTCAGAGTCGATGAACTGGAGTTTGAGCTTCAAACATTGCGAGGCATCAGGGAGAGGGAGAGTTCCCTGGATGCTGTAATTCAAGAGACAGTTACACTCTTTAGATCAACTGACTCAAAGTCAGCCAGTGGTTAGAAAGCGGAGGGTTTGGCTATGAGTGAGGCAGGTAGAGGGATCCAGGAGGTAGAGTTTCAGGAGCCTCAGCACCTGTCCATGTCTAACAGGTTCGAGAATCTTGTTCCCTGTGTGGATGAGAATGGAGACTGCAGAGGGGGTGAGCTGATTGGCCTCAGCACCGAATTGAGGGAAACTTTCAAACGGGACAAGAGAAGAGAAATATTATTGTAATTGGGGATAGTATAGTTAGACACTGTTCTCTGTGACCGGGATGGAGAGTCCTGAAAGATGCGTCACCTACTGGTGTTTGGGTAAGGGATACCTCATCTGGGCTGCAGAGGAACTTGGAGTGGGAAGGTAAAGATCCATTGGTCGTGGTCTGTGTAGGTACCAACGACAGAGATAAAACTAGGGCAGAGGGTCTGCTAAGGGATACGAAGATCTCAGAGCTAAATTAGAAAACAGAACCAGAAAGGAAATAATCTCTAGATTACGGCCTGAACCATGAGCTAATTAGCACAGGGTCAACAGGAAAATGCGTGGCTCAAAGTTTGGTGCGGGAGAAATGGGTTTGTATCATGGGACATTGACACCAGTACTGGCAAAGGAGGGCACTGTGCTGATCGGACGGTCTTCATCTGAACCGTGTTGGGACCGGAGTCCTGGCAAATCACATAACTCGGGCTGCAGCCTGGACTTTCAGCTAAGTGAGTTGTGGGGTGGTGTCAGTTATAGAGAAAATTAGAAAATCCGAATTAAAGGAGGGGGTAAGACTGCAGAACTCAAGAAGAAGGCGTTTGGTATGCTTTCCTTTATTGGTCAGAGTACAGAGTACAGGAGTTAGGAGGTCATGTTGCAGCTGTACAGGACTTTACTTAGGCCACTGTCAGAATATTGCATGCAATTCTGGTCTCCTTCCTATTGGAAAGATGTTGCTAAACTTGAACGGTTCAGAAAAGAGTTACAAGGATGTTGCCAGGGTTGGAGAATTTGAGCTCCAAGGAAAGGCTGAACAGGCTGGGGCTGTTTTCCCTGGAGCGTTGGAGGCTGAGGGGTGACCTGAAAGATGTTTACTAAATTATGAGGGGCATGGATAGGGTAAATAGGCAAAGTCTTTTCCCTGGGGTCGGGGAGTCAAGAACTAGAGAGCACAGGTTTTGGGTGAGAGGGTAAATATATAAAAGAGACCTAAGGGACTACTTTTTCACGCAGAAGGTGGTACGTCTTTGGAGTGAGCTGCCAGAGGAAGTGGTGGAGGCTGGTACAATTAAAACATTTAAGAGGCTTATGGATGGGTATATGAATAAGAAGGGTTTGGAGGGATATGGGCCGGGTGCTGGCAGGTGGGACTAGATTGGGTTGGGATAGCTGATCGGCATGGACGGGTTTTACCGAAGGTTCTGATTCCATGCTATACATCTCTATGATTCTATGACTCCAAGTTATTCAAATCTCCAGCACAGACGCAGCACCATACACAGGGAGTATGGAAAGTGTGAGCAATCAAACTTCAAACACACAGGACAAACAAATGACAATGAGAAGAGGAATGGCTAATACAGGGTTGAACTGTTATATCGGAATGCATGCAGTATAACAAATAAAGTAAAAATGCTTGTGACTCATACACAAATTGGCAGGTTGCCATCACGGAGACGTCGCTGCAAGAGGATCAGAATTGGCAGCTGAATATTCAAGGATATGCATCTTATCAAAAGATAGGCAGTTGGATAGAAGGGATGGGGCTGTCTTATTAGAAAGAAATGAAATTAAATCAATAATAAGAAATGAAGTAAGGTCAACTGGTGTGGAATCTGTATCAGGAGACTTGAGGAATTAAAAAGGTTAAAAAAATGTAGTTGGAGCTCTGTTCAGGCCTCCTAACAGTAGTCAGGAGCTGAGGTGCAAGGTATACCAGGAACTAGAAAGAAGTGTAGGAAAGACAAAGTTACAGTGATCATGTGGGATTACATTACGGAGGTGGGCTGGGAATTCAGGTAGGTAGTGGTTTGCAGGAAAAGAAATTTGTGGAATGTCGATGAGTTGGTTTTTTGGAGCAGCTTGTGCAGGCATTTTAGATAAGGGAGCTTAAGGAGAAGGAAATCATAGGAGGCAATGATCATAATATGATTGAATTTACTCTGCAATTTCAGATGGCAAAGTTAGAATCAGAGGTAACGGTATTGGAGCTGAATAAAGGCAATTACAGAGGCATGAGAGGGGAGCTGGGTAGAATTGACTGGTACAAGGGCCCAGCAGGAAAGACAGTGGAGCAGCAATGGCAGGAGATTTTTGGAGTAATTCAGGATGCAACAGAGATTTACCCCTAGTAAAAAGAGGCATGATACATGGAGAATGAGGTAACCATGACTGACGAAGGAAGTCAGGTATAGCATTAAAGCAAAAGAGAAAGGACATAATGTGGCAAAGTGCAGTGGGAAACCAGAGGGTTGAGAAACTTACAAAGACAAAACAGAGGGCAAACAAAATAGAATAAGGAGGGAGATTATTAAATATCGGGGTAAGCCAGCCAGTAATATAAAGCAAGAAATGTAAGAGTTTCTTTCGATATATAAAGTACAAAAGAGAGTCAAAATATGGCATTGGATTGCTGGAAAATGACACTGGAGAAATAGTAGTGGGGACAAAGAAAATGGCCGAGGAATTGGATAATTACCGTGCATAAGTGTCATGGTGGAAGACACGAATAATATCTCAAACATTCAGGAGAGTGAGTGGCTAGAGCTGAGTATGGTGACCACCACAATGGAGAACATGATATGAAAAAGCTGAATGGCTTAAAGTTGGTTAAATAACCTGAACCAGAGGGATTAAATGCCTGTGTTATAAGGGAGATAGCTGAAGAGTTAGTTGAGGTGATGGTGGTGATTTTTCAGGAATCACTCGAGAAAGGAACGATCCTAGAGCATCTGTTTTTATCCAGGGAGTAAGGAAGAAAAGACAAAAACAAATGCTTAACCTTTGTCGTGGGTAAGATCCTGGGATCCCTTGTGAAGGATGAGGTTTCTGAATACTTGGAAGTATTTGGCAAAATAGGGCAAATTTAGCATGGTTCCATCAAGGGAAGGTCATGCCTGACAAATTTGTTGGAAATCTTTGAAGAAAAAATGAGCAGGCTCGATCAAGTACAGCCAATGGATGTTATCCACCTGGACGTCAAGAAGGCCTTCGGCAAGGTGTCACACAGGAGATTATTGATTATGATAAGGGTCCGTGGTGTTAGAGGCAAGGTAGAGGCGTGAATAGAAGCTTGCCTGTCTGACAGAAAGCAGAGAGTGGGGATAAAATGGTCCATCTCAGGATGGCAGCAGGTGACAAGTGGTGGTCAGCAAGGCACAGTATTGGTACCATAACGTTTTACCTTATACGTTAACAATCTAAATGATGGAACTGACGGCACTCTGGCTAAGTTTGCAGACGAACCTAAGATACGTAGAGGGTCAGGTCGGAGAGAGGAGGCAGAGAGGCTGAAGAGGGAATTGGCCAGGTAAAGGGGTTGGCAGATGCATTCCAATGTCTGAAAATGTCAGGTCATGCTCTTTGGCATGAAGAATAGAGGCATGGTCTATTTCCTAAATGGGGAGAAAATTCAGAAATCTGAAGTGCAAAGGGACTTGGGAGTTCTAGTGCAGGGTTCTCTTAAGATAAGTTTGCAGGCTGAGGTAGTAGTTAGGAGGATAACTGCAGTCATTATTGATGGCACTTATTACGAGAGAAATTGAATATAAGAACAGGCTGTGTACAGCTTTGGTCAGACTACATTTGGAGTGTTGCGCATACTGTTGAGCTCCATATCTCAGGAAGGATGTACTGTCCCTGGAGCATGTTCAGAAGATTTTCACGGGAATAATCATAGGAGTGAAAAAATTTATTGTATGAGGAATGTTTGAGTCTTTTGGTCTATACTTGATAAAGTTTATAAGGAAGAGAGGAAATGTAATTTAAACATACAGAATACTGAATGACCTGAACCGAGTGGATGTTCATAAGATGTTTCCATTTGGTAGGAGAGACTAAGACGAAAGGACACAGCCTTAGCTTAAAGCGAACATCTTTTAGAACGTTGATAAGGAGACTTCTTTAACCAGCGAATGGTGAATCTTTGCAATTTATTGCCAGAGAAGGCTGTGGGGCCAGGTCATTGAATATATTTGAGACGGATAGTTTTTTTGATTATCCAGGGGATGAAGGATTACGGGCAGAAGGTCGGAGAATGGGTTTGAGAAACTTATCAGTGATGAATGAATGGTGGAGTAGAGTCAATAGGCAAACTTGCCTAATTTCTGGTCCTGTGTCTTATAGTCGTGTGGTCTATACCTTAAGGATGCACCTTACATCTCTGATGATATGGATTCATGCTCTTCATGAAGGTCAGAAGCTGGTGGAAATAGTTGACTGTTATAGAATGAAGGTATTGTGGCTGCTGCCGGGGTGGTGGATAATATGACATTCAGTGCAAGATCACACACCAACTGCACTGTATTAATGTGGGGAGAGTTTATTCAAAAGCTGGACCTCTCTATCTCTCTCAATCGCCGTAGGGAGTGGGGGCTTTTGTGGGTAGGCGTAACGTCCACAGAGGCACTTAAACTATCCAGCATCATGCATCCTGAGTGAAATACAGTCATGGAACCTATCACATTCTCATTGTATGTTTAGAATATAAGGAGTGATTGTCCATCCCCCTCAAGGTTCAACGCAATCATCTCTTATTATCTCACAGCGCTACAGATCAACCTTTATTCACTCCTCATGGTGCCATCATCCAGGGATTAATCCGGTGGAACTCCTGTTCATTGTCTCTGTGGTAAGGAGATCACTCTTTATAAAGGAGATAAAATCTGTCCACAATACCCCAAACACTGCCTCAACAACGCTCTCGGAGTTGATCACAATAATTCCTTCCCTCGCTTAGCTGACTCAATTTCCTTCATGTGACACAGGAAACCATTCATTTGCAATGCACTGCCACTGATGTGGAATTTAAAACATCCTTACATCTGTAGGTTAGCAAAAATAAAGCCAGCACCAGAGGTGCCTATCGAGATAGACATCCCTCTTGGGGAGAGACTCAATCACAAAGAATACATCTAAAATAGTGAATGGCCACCTACCTGAAAGGAATTCAGCTGCAGGAATATGGGATACACGCAGAGGGAGGGAATTATCTTTCCTTTAGATCTGCCCTCACGGGATGTGTGCAGCCCTGGTCAGGCCAGCATGTTATGCCGACCTTGAACTTAGTGGCTGGTTCAGCTGTTCTACAGGACAGTAAAGAGTAAAACACAGTGCTGTAGGTTTGCAGTCACACGGAGAGTTGACCAGGGAAGAATGACCCATTGCCTTCTTTAATGGGCATGAGGCAAGCCGATATCAACAGATTATTATTTTGTGGCTTTTGATTATGATTACACTGTCTTCCCATCTTTCCCATCTTTCCATATCTGTGCAGAGAACGTAAACATCACAAGTGCAATTATTTTGCAATGGATACGTGATAAAAAGGTACTTGAAACAGCTGTATGGGGAGATGAACAAAGGCACAAACGATGGTTTATCCAGGAGTTGTACTGAGGCTGAGGCGGAGACTGGGATGTCACGATGCTGGTACTGGACAGGATTGTTGAGTGGAGAGGATATGGAAATGTAAACTTGTACAGGAGTAAAATAAATCAAGGAGAACAGTCTTTTTAATCCTCGCATATTGGTGCATAATTTGTAAATAATCATTTGCTAGTTATAATTTGTAAGGAATGGAATCTTTGATTAGAACTGAAAACACTGACTTGCACCTTTCCAAAGTTTACATATTATGACCATCAATTCAGTTCAGACCGTTTCACTAACCAATCTACCAACTGCAGATGCATCTGTCCATGACAGCATCAATAAAACTGACCACCGCACTGTTGTTGAGGAAACAAAGTCTCACGGTCACATTGAGAATAAACTATATTGTGTTGTGTGGCACTATCACCATGCTAAATGGCACAGACTTCAAACAGATCTCGCAACTCAAGACTGAGCATCCATAAGACGCTGTGATCCATCAATATCAGAACAATACTCCAGCACAATCTGTAATGTCATGTCACAGCATATAAACTTCTCGATCATTACCATCAAGCCAGAGGATTAACCCGAGTGCAATAGAGAGTGAAACAATGGGAAAAAACTGCTCAAGTATTTTCTGTACATAAAATGCAGAAGAAATTCAACCCAGCCAAATACCACCAAATCACTCTACTCCCCATCATCAATAAAGTGATGGAAGGGTTCATCAATAGTGCTATCAAGCAGCACCAGCTCAGCAATAACCTGCTCAATGACGCCCAGTTTGGGTTATACCAGGGCCACTCAGCTCCTGACCTCATCACAGCTTTTGTTCAAACATAGACAAATGAACTGAATTCCAGCACTTGAAAATCAAGGCTGCATTCTATCAACTGTGGCATCAAGGAACCCAAGCAAAAAGATATTGTGAGTAATTACTTCATTATTGGAGTTATACCTGACAGATAGGAAAACGGTCATTGTTGTTGGAGGTCAGTCATCTCACTTTCAGAATATCTCTGCAGTAGCCCCTCAGGATAATGTGGACGTAGGTTTGCTCCATGAGCTGGAATTGTCATTTCCAGACGTTTCGTCACCATACTAGGTAACATCTTCAGTTGCCCTCTGGATGAAACCTAGATCCAAACAGCTTCTGTTGCTTCATCAATGGCCTTCTCTCCATCATAAGGTCAGAATGGGAATATTCGATGATGACTGCACAATATTCAGCACCATTCGCAAGTGCTCAGGTACGGAAACAGTCCATGCCAAAATGCAACAAGGTCTGGACAATATCCAGGCTTGGGCTAATAAGTGACAAGTAACACTCGCACCACACAAATTCCAGACAATGACAATCACCAATAAGAAATAATACAACCACTTGGTATTCAGCAGCATATTTGTCACTGAATTCTCCTCCCCACCACCCTATCAATACACTTTGGGTACCATTGACCAGAAACTGAACTGGACTCGCCACAGAAATATAAGAGCAGATCAAAGGCTAGGAATACTGCGCGAGTAACTCACCTCCTGTCTTCCCAAAGCATGTTCACTATCTACAAGGCACAAGTCAGGAGTGAGATGGAATACTCCCCAATTGCTTGAATGAGTGCAGCCACAACGACACTAAAGATGCTTGACACCATCCAGGACAAAACAGCCCAATTGATTGGCACCACATCCACAAGCATTCACTCCATTGACCACCAACGTTCAGTAGCAGCAGTGCGTACTATCTACAAGACAGCACCTTCCAATCCTACGAACACTTCCGTCTTGAATGACAAGGGCAGCAGGCTTTTGCGAACACCACCACCTTCAAACTCCCCTCCAAACCAGACAATATCCTGAGTTGGAAATATATCACCATTCTTTCACTGTTGCTGGGTCAAAACCTTAGAATTCCCTCCCTCGTAGCATTGTGGATCAATACACAGCAGGTGGACAGCAGCGGTATAAGAAGGCAGCTCAGCACCACCTTCTCAAGGGGGCAACTAGGGACGGACAAGAAATAGTGGGCCCATTCAGCGATTCCCATAACCAGGAAATAAGTTTAAAAAGTTCCAAGTTGAACGCCTCGATGTGACAGGTTGTCTAATTTGAAATGAACAGGAAAGCAGTGCTTCTGATACTGGACATTTTAGACCTTTCTGTTATTAGATGTGTGTTCAGTGTTCCATGGCATATTGTTGCTGAGTGTTGTGATAAATGGGCGGCACGGTGGGCGGCACGGTGGCACAGTGGTTAGCACTGCTGCCTCACAGCGCCAGAGACCCGTGTTCAATTCCCGCCTCAGGCGACTGACTGTCTGGAGTTTGCACATTCTCCCCGCGTCTGCGTGGGTTTCCTCCGGGTGCTCCGGTTTCCTCCCACAGTCCAAAAATGTGCAGGTCAGGTTAAATGGCCATGCTAAATTGCCCGTAGTGTTAGGTGCAGGGGTAAATGTAGGGGAATGGGTCTGGGTGGGTTGCGCTTCGGCGGGTCTGTGTGGACTTGTTGGGCTGAAGGGCCTGTTTCCACACTGTAAGTAATCTAATCTAATCTAATCTAATCTAAATTGCACCTGTTTTGTTAAATTAAACAACACAAGTGTAACAGGATCGATCCATCAAAAATACCAAACTGAAAATGACAATCATTGTAGAGACAACATACTCCCCCCAGATGAGACTCACAGATAGCAGCTTATATTGAACATATCACTGCGCTACTGACTGGCACTGAATTCTCCCACCGTCCGTATTACAGGGGTTACCATTGACCAGAAGGTGAAGTCAAATCAACGTACAGATACAAGGGTTTCAAAAGCAGGTCTGAGACTTTCAACTCTGCACTGAATAATAGACTGTATGGCCATCAGGGCATGAGATATAGCAATAGATTTAGGCTATTCAGCCTATATCTTCAGTCTGAAACTGCGCCATTTTGTCTTAGTCTCTAAGACAAGTGGGAATATCTTCTATATACTAACTATCAATCTTTGCAGTAGTCGGTCAGCTTCAATCAGATGCGCCCCCCCCCCATTTCTTCTAAATTCCATTGAGTACAGACACAGAGTCCTCGATTGTCGCTCATATGACAAGCCATCATTCCCAGGATAAATCATGTCCAACACCCGTAGATCCTTCCCCAGAACAGCTCACAATAATCCAAATGCCATCTGACCATAGTCCATTACATTCTGATCAGTATGTCTACGCTTTTGTATTCTCACTCTATTGAAATGAATGCTAACATTGCATTTGCTTTCCTTACTGCCAACTGAACCTGTGCATTAACCGTAGGAGAGGGCGATGACTCCAAACTGCTTTTGTGCTTCAGATTTCATGAAGCCTTTTAGAACATAGTGCCTGCCTGTATTCCGCCTACTCTAGTGCATAATCTCACATGTTTCCATATTGTGTTCCATCAGCCATGTGTTTTCCCAGTGTCCTAAACTATCCAAGTCTTTCTGCAGCCTCTCCACTTCCTCAATATCACCTGCCCATCCAATCATCATTGTATCATCTGCAAACCTAGCAAAACTGCCATCAGGTCAGATGGTTCACGTAAATGGCACCTCCTGATTACCTAAGGACTGTCCACCATTGAAAAGGCACAACGCTCAAGATGCTTGACTCCATTTTGGTTTAAGCAGTGGCTTGACTGGAATTACACCTGCAAAGTCTTCACTCCTTACACCACTGCCACTGGCACCCTGCCCACCATTTTATTATGAATTTACCCCATTCTGGTGATGCAGAACTTGATGACGCATGATCCCAGTCTATTAATGTCAATCTGTCTCAATGCTGACTGTGTGGTGCTCACCAACCAATGTCATTGTGTGTTGAAGACGACAGAGGGAGGTGGGGGGTGGAGATGTCGATCATAAATGTCTGTGTGACTGTAACTAAGGGCTGACCCCTGCCGCGAAAGCCCCAGATGTACCTGTGTCTGTTGTCACCGCTGCAGGCATGGTCAGTCTTTCAGTGAGTCAAATCAAAGAAAGTGATGGGCCTGGAGAGTGTTCCTGGCTGAGCACTCAAATCCTGTTTGTACCAACTAGCAGATGTATTCACATACAACTTCAGACTCTCCCTCAGGAGCCGAAGTCCCAATCTGATTCAAGAAGGCCATCATCATCCGCGTAAGTGAGAAAGCACATGGAACGTGACCTTATAGACGATGAAGTGCGTCGAGAGGCTGGTTATCGCCTATACCAACTCCAGTCTCCCAGCCTGACCTGCTGCCCTATAATGTGCCGACTCATGTAACGGTTTCACAACAGATGCCATACCCGAGCCTGCACGCATCCCTGGAACATCTGGACAACCCGGAAACCTACACCCGACTCTGCTCATTGACTAAAGCTCCACCTTCAAAATCATTATCCCTTACAGACTAATCACAAAACTCTGCGACCTTGGTCTCGGTTCTATCCTCTGCAACTGGCTCCTCAGGCTTTTGACACACAATCATGAAGATCGGTAAAATCACGTCCTCCACAATAACAATCACCACTAAAGCTGCTGAAGGATGTGTTCTCAACACCCAACAATACTCACTGTACACCCACGGCTGGACCCTCAGCCCACTACTGTCCTCCATGCACACCCACGTCTGTGCCCTCAGCCCCTTACTGTATTCCATGTATACCCATGTCTGTGCCCTCAGCCCCTTACCGTACTCCAGCTACACCCACGGCTGTGACCTCAGCCCCTTAGTGTGTTCCCTGTTCATCCCACGGCTGTGCCTTCAGCCAACCACTGTGCTCCCTGTACACCCACGATTGTTTCTGCAGCCCCCTACTGTTCTCCCTGTACTCACACGGCTGTGTCCTCAGCCCCTTAATGTCCTCCCTGTACAACCACAGCTGTGTCCTCAGCCCCCTACATACACCCTGTACAGCCACGGCTGTGTTTCCAAATTCCAAAAAACGCCAGCTACAAGTTCGCTGATGACATCACTATAGTAGTACAGACATGAAACAATAACGCGTCAGAATCTAGAAAGGCGATAGAGCGCTTGGTGGCATGATCTGTTGATAATGACCTCTCTCTCTAATCCGGCAAAGATAAAGGACTGATCACTGACTTTTAGAAGAAAGGAGGGGAACATACCCCATCTACATCAACCGTTTGAGTGAGTGCAGAGCATCAAGTGCATCAGAGTGATGATAACTCACAACCTGTCCAGAACTTCTCACATAGGCCCGACAGTCGGGAAGGTTCAACAAAGCCTCTCCTTCCTGAGGTAATACAGGAAATTCAGCATGCGCTACTTCTACAGATGCACCATTGAGAGCGTACTGTCCCGGTGCATAACAGCCTGGTACGGCAACTACTCTACTCAGGACCGTAAGAAACTATAGAAGGTTGGGTGCACAGCTCTGACCAACACGGACTCTAACATCCCAACCATCGATTCCATTTACATGGCTCGTTGTCGCAGAAAGGCTGCCAACATCTAGCCCAGATTACTGAGGGAAGGGAGACAGGAAATAGCTGGGGCATTAACAGATATGTTTGGAGCATCCTTGAACACAGCTGATGTCCCGGAAGACTGGACAATTGTCAATCCCCTTCTTTAAGAAAGGTACTGGGCTAATCCAGTCAATTATAGACCGGTGAGACTGATGTCAGGGGTAGGGAACTTGATAGAGAAGATACTGAAGGATATGATCTACTCTCATTTGGATGAAAATAGTCTTATCAGTGATAGACAACATAGTTTTGTGCAGGGAAGGTCATGTCTTCGCAACTCAATAGAATTCTTTGAGGAGGTACAAAGTTGATTGATGAGGGAGAAACTGTAGATGTCATGTACATGGACTTCAGGAAGGCGTTTGGTATGTTTCCCCACGGTCGGGCTATGGAGAAATTGAAGTCACATGGTGCGCTAGCTACGTGGATAAAGAACTGGCTGGGCAACATCAGATAGAAAATAGTAGTGGGAGGGAGTTTCTCAAAATGGTTAACTGTGACCAGTGATTCCATTTAAGATGTTTCTGGAAAGATACATGAATGAGAAGGGAGCAAATGGATACAGATCCTTAGAAAATAGGCGACAGGTTTAGATAGAAGATTTGGATCGGCGCAGGCTTGGACCATCGAATGGCCTGTTTCTGTGCTAGAATGCTTTGTTCTAACATTATCAAAGACCCATCACACCCCAGTAATGGTCTCCCACAACCTCTCCATCAGGCTAAAAGATATGGAAGCTTGAAAACACAGAGTAGCTGGTTCATTAAAAGTTTCTTCCTGACTGTTATTAGGCTGATGAATGTACTCTCTAATCTCAGATAATGCCGATTTTGTTCATGTTGATCTCGCATCGCGCACGCCCTGTACGACGTAACCTGCATGCCTCTCAGACATGTTTTATAGCCATCGTTCTGCACATCCTTGCTTACTATGATCTGCCTGTAAACCTTGGTACAGGTCATAGTAAATCCTCATCTTCCTCCCCCCCACTCAGTCCGAGCTCTCTCTGGTTCCCATCCCCAGCAACTTCCATTCCCATCCTCAGCTCACTGTGTGTTTTGTATCTAACTATTTCTCTCACACTGTCTGCTTTCTTGTATTTTCCTTTTCTCTGTCTTCTGTTTCTTTCCCTGAACTTACTATCTCCCCTTCTCCCTGTCCATGTGACTGTTTGTTTCTTGTTTTGTTTCCTTTCTCTGTTTTACTGACTGTCCTTCTGTTTCCCTCGCTGTTTTCTCTCTCTCCTTATACGTATCTGTCTATTTCTCCCTCGTTGTGATGGTGATGGCGTCTCTATTCTCTTGAAGCATGTGATGGCTCTTTGGTTCGATGTTGGCAATAAAATAAACTCAATTTTGGTATCTTGGACATAATTTAAATTTATTGTTTAAATTTCAATTGTTGTCAAAATAGCAAGCAGAACTTGAATATCCATTTAACAACCAATTCTTGCATCTAAATATTTCGGAACTGCCTCCACTCAGTGCTCTGCATACTGGCAACTGAAAGCATTCTATTCACGTGCATAATAGTGTGACGGTAACAGCTCTTCCCATGACCATAAGAAACTACAGACGGTAGTGTGCACAGCCCAGACTATCATGGAAGACAATCATCCATCCATTTAGACTTCTCATTGCCAGCCTTTCGCTGGCATCAAATATCTCTCCAAAACCGGTAATGGTCTCCTCCAACCTCTTCCAAAAGGGAGGAGATACAGAGGCTTTGAAATATGGACCAGTATGCTCAGGAACACCTTCTTCCCCACCGTAATTACACTGACGAATAGAAGTCTCTAACTTTTCAAATAATATTAATCTTGCGAAAGTCGCTCTTGCTTTGCACACGTCCTGTGCAGCTGTCACCTTGTATGCCTCACTCTGTCTAAGTTGCATTGAGACTCAAGGTCAATCAAATAAGTGAACTAATGCTGGCCCAGCCAGCGATACCTATATCCCATTAATAAATATAAGAACATGACGACACTCACGGAAGACAGACAGTTGGGATCAAATCGCTTTAAACATGATTTAGATATATATAGTTTCCCTGAGTATCTGAAAGTAGAGTGTTCCTACAAAACCTTTCATAAGCTGATATGGCGTAAAGTGAAGTAGCATTAATTTATGTGGGAAACAAATCATCTTTCTTGGTAAAAGTGAAAATCCTCTTCGGATTTCTTTTAGTTAGCGAAAACAGGACGTAATGGAGGTTTTTCGGGAAGGGAAGTGGCAAAAAGCGATTTTTTGAAAAGCGGGGTATACAGGTACTGGCATGGGCAAGACATTCAGGAAGATGGGAAAAGCCAAAAATAAATGAGGTGAATCTCACATTTTATTTCCATCCCAGCTGATCATCATTCCTGTTGTTTGCTCTTTTTCTTCTATCTGTCTCTTTCTCTATCGATTTAGCTCACTCCTTCTCCCTTTCAAAGCAGACTTCCGTTTCACCAGCATTATTCACACGATTTTCCAACTGTTTTCAGTTCAGGAAAGCTCCGAGCACTTTCTGTTCTTTGCTTTGCATTTTTAATGCAATTTCAGATCTCCAGCATCTTCTTTTATTTGGTTTAAACTTCAAATTTGTTATTCCATGGGAAGTCGGCATCTCTGCCAGGGAAGCATTTGTTACTCATCACTAATTGCCCCGACTGTGAGGCCATTCCACAAGCCAATATAAAATCAAGCACATTGATATGGGTCTGAAGTCACACTTAACCAAAACCGGGTAGTAACGTTAGAATTCTTTAAGGTAATCAGTGAAACAGCAAGATTTGCAGACAAAATCTGGGTGTTATGGTTGTTTTTCGTGAAATGCACTTTATTCGAATTCTTATCATTTTTATTGAAGTTCTGCCATCAGTTGTGGTAGTACTTGAAACAAGTCGCTTGAAACAATGTCTTTCGTTTAATAAGTTTTGATCCTGAATTATATTCAGCGACATTCCTACTCTGATACATTGTCCTAATCATGAAGTAACGTCCGAGACAAGAACAATTTTGAGATTGAAATACTTGCAACTGGAAAAGTGGCCAGAAGAGAGCTTGAAATATAAAGTCTGAATTTTACCAACGTGCAGATAATGGTTTGTTCAGACACAGCACTGACGAAGAGATGGAGATTGGGGATATCATGATCTGGTAGTAGACAGGGTTGGTGACAGAGAGAGCACGAGACATAAATCAATTCAGGGCCAAAAGGGATCTTGAGGTTGTCCACAGTTTTGTTCTCAGATGTTTGTAAGGGAGTGGTCTGCAATTCAGATGAATGGAGACTGCAATTTGAATTGAAGATAATAGTTTCTTTCTCTGACAAATATAGGTAAGAGAAATTGCAATGAAGTTCAAATTTTTTATGGGATTAATGAATGGACAGAGGTAGAGAACACCAACAATAGCGAGAATAGGTTCGTAACACACCCTCCACCCCGCCCAGAATAATAATCAGTACTGCTGATATCCGATATGGTAGAAATTCCCAATAGAGGGAAATGTTGAAAAGGCCCAAGGAAAGCCTCCTCTCCACTGGTGTAATTATCCAGTCCATTATTCTCAGATTCAGATCTGTCCTCCCCACGTCTGTGCAGCTGCTGATCTTTGTTATTGTTGGAGGTGATACATCTGCTCAGACACTGGGATAGCGCACTGAGTAAAGCCCTTCACCAATAGGAGAGGAGAACGCTCCAGTGACACCGTTACAATGCATGGAGACTGATACCAATCACAGTCACTGAGCAAACAGTTCTAGCTTTCAATACAGCACTTTCAGTTCACAATATAACTGGACTGGACTGGATGCTGACATCACTGGCTATTGGTCACATCTCCCATCACTAATTGCTCTAGTGAAGTCAATTGTGAGGGTGAATGATGGATGCTTTCTTATCCCAGGCTAGATTACTCTGCTCTGTTGTACGTTTGCAATGCTGTAACCATCTTACCCCGAATTTCCACCCCTCCACAAAAAAAAACACAATCAGGACTTGTTACTGCGCTGATCTCTTCTCCAGGGGAACAAACGCCAGCCAACACATTGTCACTGGGCACAGTTGCTCTGCACACAGACAGGAAGTGTGGACTTATCTGAATGTTCCTCCCCCTGCTCGAATAATGAAACGTTGTACCTTCCATTCATAATATGCTTCAGTAATTAATTTATACAAATTGACAAACATCTTAATGTAGTGTTATTTGCTATAAAGCAATAATTTTTACACTTTTTCCCCTCAGTCCAAAACCAAAAGTGAGCTTATTCTTTAAGACTTGTGAATTAATGAGTCACGTTTGGCTGGGAGATAGGGCAGAATGGGGGCAGTGGCTATGGAGACTGCATGGGAAGTACAATGATATTCCCCAGTCATCATCACTCTTAACGTCAGATAGAATTAAATATAGTTCACAACAAGGATATTTTATATTTTATGTGCACACCATTTAATCATTGGGAATACAGATTGAGTAGGGTCACCGCACCTGAAGCATAAACGTTGATTTCTCTTCACAGATACTGCCAGACCTGCTGAACTTTCCCTCCAAAGTCTTTTTTTGTTTGAGATTGATCATATTGTTCATATCTTGCAAGATGCTTACAATTAAAAACAGATACTAATAACAAAATGTGCAGGGCTATGGGGACAATACAGGAGAATAATAGTAGAGATATCGCTCATTCCAAACTGGAAGACACAATGGGCTAAGTTTTCACCACCTTTGCTGTAATAATTCTATGTTATGCATTCAAAGCTTTTTGGAGAGTGGGGAGACAAGCTTGTTCAATGAAGGACACAGATTGTTCCATCATCAAAAATCTATCCCGATTATTTCATGGAGTTCAGCTGCCTCTAAAATGCATTTAAAAAAAATAGCTTTCCAGAGATTTACAAGATGTTCAGAATTTTGTTTTTCTTTCTATCTTAAAGAAGAAACAGATTTCGGCAGTAATTCAGGTGTCACAGACACACCAACTGTAATAGAAACAAGAAAGGACCACATTGTCCAAATTCTTCTGTTTGACAGGGCTCTAAATATCGATGATGTGTTGTATTGTGAGAACTTGCGATGAAAATGTTGAAACAAAACAAAAGTTGCTGTAAATGCTCAGCAGGTCTGGCAGCATCTGTGCAGAGAAATCAGAGTTAACGTTGCATGTCCAGTGCCCCTTCCTCAGAACTGATGGTAATACGGAAAATGTTGGTTTATATGCAGAAGGGACTGGATGGTGAGATTGGATGAGAAACCATCACTGTTCAAGAAAATCGGGATCTGGATTCCTTTCAAAATTAAGAAAAGATTTCTTATACTCTCTCTTCTATCGCTTGATACTTGTTCAGGTTGTAAATGTACTATATATTTCTATATCTCCATCAAGTGCAGACATTTTTTTTTCTCCCCTACTGTGGTGTTTCAACATTTTTGATTATTTTCTAGCATGTATTTGCTTCCAATTCAAGGTGGATATGAGAATATGGTTTGATCTTCTGCATTTTGCCCCTAACATCGAATTTAATTGAATATTATTCCCCATCACACTCGCTGATTTAAACAAACAATGAATGAGTCCACGTCCATCCTGCAGATGAAAAATTTCTTCAGATCTGGCTATTGCAGGGAATGTTACAAAGAACAGTGCCACGCAAAATGCACTGGCTTATCCTAAATTATTACAAGGTTTATAAATAAAACATGTGGAGAGGCAGAGTGTAAAAGGTGAATTCAACAAAGGTGTCGAAAATGCTATTTGTGGCTCCCTCATAAAATGTGTTAATTACATCACTTATAAATTCACCAAAATAGGGAAAGCAAGAAACTGGAATTGTCAAATCATCCTCTGAATAACATCTGGAGAACAGGAAGGAAATCACGGGTTGTTTGTGATATTCAGAAATGACGATTGTGAGAATATGGAGGTGGGGATCAGTGGAATAATGATCCACGTTGTGGATGACACAAAGATGAGCTGGGTGGATCACAGTCCACCACAGAAAGTGTTAGGCTACAGGAGGATATAACCAAATTATCCAAATAGCCAGAACAATGGCCTGATGAAATTTAACACCGATAAATTTGAAAGATGCAAGTCAGAAGTAACGAGACAAGTGAGTACTCAAAAGTGAGTATGAAAGAGGACGGCTAAATTTGTTTATTTTTCTTTGCAGCAGAAAACGTTGAGGAGGGAATATGGTACAGGTGGACAAGAGCATAAGGGGTATGGAATGGATGGACATACAGCAGCTTTTTTCCTTAGCCAAAGGGTCAAAAATAAATGGACTCACTTTTAAAGAGAAAGCGAGGGGTTTGAGAGAGGATTTGTGGAATGTGTTTCGAACTGAGAGGGTAGTATGAATCTGGAATGCATTGTCTAGGAGGGTGGTTAATGCAGGTAACCTCTCAAACGTTTAAAAAGCCTTTGGATATGCACTTGCTGGTACAGATGTGATAGGCCTGTTTTTCATTGCATGATTCTTTGCAGTGGCAGCCATGAACACTCTGGTATATTCTGAAACAAGAAGCAATGGCAGTTGCTGCTTTGTTCCTTTGACTGTACTCAGTCAGTAGCAAAATTACAAAGCAGCAGCATCTCATGCAGCTTCAGCACTTACTCAACCAAAGTCAGCCCAGCCATCTCTGGAAATATCCAGGGTAATTCGCATGCTCTGTGCAAGCATTGTCCAACAACAGCACTGATAATATTCTAACTGCTTGCGACCATTATTATAGTTACAGTCATAATTTGAACACAGCTTTTCCTCCATTATAATACAGACCTCTAGCAATAAGGATGTTATTTCTCTGAAACATAATAAATTATTTCCCAGGTATTCCCTTTGACAAACAGCACGTTTTCCTGTATTTTTTCTGCCAGTTTTTTTCTCACAGAATTCCCCACCCCAACCTCTTTCCACTTTACCATTTTCTTGTGCACTGTCTCCCTGATCTCACACACCTCACTCCCTCACATCTCCCACACTCTCCATCCTTATTTATTAATCCCTGATAAACATGCGCCTAATCTCGATAATTTATTACAACTCCCAACTCACATTTTGGACTGATTTGATTCCTTCTCTCGCCATGGTCATTAGACTGGTCGTGTCTGATGTCCTCGATCTTCTACTCAGTTCCTGATCTGCTGCTTTGGTTCTCATTCTCCTGGTTTATTCAAATCCATCTGACTTGCACTAACAAACCTCCCCACAAGGATGTTGGTGCTCGTCCAGTTAAGATACAACCTGTCTTTTTTGTGCAGATGCTCGCTTGCATTGCAAGAGGTCCCATTAATCCAAAATCTGAAACCCCCATCCTTGAACTAGCTTGTTAACAATATGTTAAACTATACTGTCTTCCTCATCCTTCCCTCTTTTCCACATGGCACGGGGAGTAATCCAGAGATTACAGAGGATTGTTTTCTTTCCCTCTCTCTCCCCCCTCTTTCTCTCTCATCCTCTCTCTCTCTCTCTCGCACCAACCGCCCCCCCCCCCAACCAACACACACACATTCAGAAGACAGAAAGACAGACACCAAATTACTTTGCAGAAGAATACAAATAACCTTAAAATAATCGGAATGATAACTCGAATGAAGGATTTAGTTAAAGGCAGGATGAGAGAAATTGCGCTTCTTCTGGATGTCAGTTTGCTCGCTGAGCTGGAGAGTTCATTTTCAGATGGTTCATCACTATACTAGGGAACATTATCAGTGAGCATCTGGTGAAATGCTGGTGTTATGTCATGGTTGCTATTTATGTGTTTAGGTTTCCTTGAGTCAGTGATATAATTTCCAGTATTGGTGGTTTTATGTCCGGTTCTTTTTCTCAGGGAGTGTTAGATGGAATCAAAATCGATGTGTTTGTTGATAGAGTTCAGGTTGGAATACTCTGCTTCTAGGAATTCTCGTGCGTGTTTCTGTTTGGCTTGTCCTACATGGACTCAGTCGAAATGGTGTACTTCCTCATCTGTATGTAAGGATACTAGTGATAGTGGGTAATATCTTTTTTTCTAGATAACTGTTGTTCATGTATCCAGTTGGCTAGTTTTCTGCCTGTTTTTCCGATGTAGTGCTTGTTACAGTTCTTGCAAGGCTTATTCTTCCTGGAGAAGAACAAACAAATATGTGAACTTATTGCGGTGCTCAAAAGTATGAAAAAACGTTATAGAGTAAAACAGGAATACTCTGTTTCCGTTAGTTGGAATGACAGCATCATTGATTTCTAATTTCAATATTTTTAGCAAAAGATCCAGGTTTGAGATAAGGAAAAACTTCTTTATTGAGAGAATTGTTACGATTTGGAATGGACTGCCTGGGAGAGTTGTGGATGAGGATTAAAAAGAGATTAAAAAGATTTGGCAATATGAATTTAACAGGCTGCAAAGATAAGGCTAGCAAATGGGAAGGCTTTGGAGACATTCCTGGAGTCGATGCACACACAGTGGCCAATGGCCTCCTCCTGCGCTTTAAAGTTTTGCACTCTATCATGTGTCTGATGCGAATAAAAGTCAGGATCCGATTATTTCTCATTGTAAATGTTCACGGAAATATCTGATTATTCAGTGCAGCATAAGCATTTAAAATGCAAGTATTGCAAGACCATCTTCATTATATTGTCTAATTATTAATGAATATTTTAAACGTTGTATTCCAATTACGAAAACAAATCTGTTATTGCTTTGGCACAAGTCTCTTTGAAAAGGTTTGACTTTTCACTCACACGATAAAATGTTTATCGTTTTTGTTCACTGTCTGCATTTCAAATTAAATAACTTTTCTTTCTAAAATTACGCATTTTCAAATTATTGTTCACTGACATTTGATAACACAAATCATTGATTTAGTTTAATACTCACAGTGCATGTTGAATTATAGCCATTTCTAATTCGCTGGCAAATAACTGAAGCTTTGAGGAGAAAGTGAGGTCTGCAGATGCAGGAGATCAGAGCTGAAAATGTGTTGCTGGAAAAGCGCAGCAGGTCAGGCAGCAGCAGACCCGAAACGTCTATTCTCAATAGCTGAAGCTTGTACATTTCAGTGAGAAATTAAACTGATTGATTGTGTATAAATGTATAAGAAAGCTAATTCTATTTGATTATTCAATCGTTTGCTCACCCTGAACACTTAATCATTCAGAAGCCAACCGCTTTCAAAATGTTGGAGTGACAATGCATTGTTTTGAATCCTGACATTGTGTATGTAATTCTGATCGCCAAAAAAGTTAGTTCCATTTTGTTTGTTCGATAGAAAATAAAATGTATATTCTTTATTTCTGTGGCAGAAAATCTTGACAGGAGTTTATATTTTAGATCCGTGAATATAGAATCAACCTAATGCTTTTCAGAGATTATAGTACAGTCGAATAATCATAGTTGACGTCTTATTTTTGCCCAATTCACGCAACTTAGCAAACATCTGATTAATAGATGGGTCACCCAACAGATTTCATCTGAAGAAAACAGCAGCAAATGACAAGTCAAGAATCACGTTAATAACTGAACTTGGCGGAGCCTACCTGGTGTAGGACACCACACATACTGTACTGGCATTCAGGTGAATGGAACAATGAACAACATAACTGGAAGTTTTGGGCTAACGCCTCTCCCCAGCTTCCTGATCTCACACACATCACCCCCTCACACATTCAACAATTGATAAGAATACACAGGCTGGGTGAAATATAAAACACAGCACAGTACAGCACATTGCAGACTCTTGACGTCCTTGACGTCCTGCCGATCTTTTATCCTATTCGAAGATCAGACTAACTGACATACCCAGACATGCTGGTCCCGTGACACGAACAGTGCACGGTCAGCCATTCTTACTTCCTGTTCTTTTCTGATGTGCAGCTGCCTTGAAATGTCTGTTCAAATGAAACCGATTGAATGAAATTCAAGCAGTCGAGAGGACGTTCGTGACTGTGTATTTCAATCAGGATTTAATGAAGGATGAGATTCCAGAATAACATGAGCAATGAATGAAAAACAGGGTAACACAAGAAATAGCAGTTGAGTACCACATGTGGTTCCAAGAAGGTCTCATGTTATTACCGATAGATTATCAATCCAGACAATCAGCTCCTGTTATTTGGACCCAAGTTCGAATCCCTCCACTGTAGATGGTGGAAATTGAATTCAATAATTTTAAAATATCCCTGGAATTAAGAATCTACCTATGAGAATAAAACCATTGCCGATTTTCAGATTACTAATATCCTTCAATGAATGAATCTTCTATCCTCACCTGGTCTGGCTGACATGCAACTCCAGAGCCAAGGTAATGTCATTGACTCGCAATCGCCCCCTGAAATGGTCTCGTGAGTCATTCAGTTGTACCAATCGTTACAAAGTTTCAATGAAATGAAACCGGCTGGACCACCTGGCATCAAACTGTGCACTGGAAAAATCAACGTTAGAAACATCACTGTAGAACCTCCAAAGTCTTCCTTACTATCATCTAAGGGGTAGAACCAAAATTGGGACAACTGCCTTACAGACTAGTCAAGCAACAGCCCGACATAGTCATACTCACGGAATCATACCTTACAAAATTAACCCAGCCATCACCATCACCATCCCTGGATATGTACTCCCCAAAAGGCAGGACCGATCCAGCAGATGGGGAAGCTCAGTGAGGTAGAGTCGGGAGATAGTTGCTCTGGTAGTCTCCAGAATTGACTCCAGACCTAATAAAGTCCCATGGCTTCATATTAAACATGGACAATGAATTATCTTACTGATTACCACGTAACGTCGTTCCTCATCTGAATCAGTGCTCCTCTATGTTAAACAACACTTGGAGAAAGCAGTGACTGAGGCAAGGGCACAAAGCATATTCTGGGAGATTTCAAAGTCGATCACCAAGAATAGTTTGGCAGCAGTACGACTGATCAGGCTGGGCGGGTCCTAAAGGACATAGATTCTAGATTGGGTCTGCAGCAGGTGGTGAGGCAAAGAACAAGAAGGAAAAAAAATCATATATGACCTCATCCTTACCAATCTACCAGCTGCGGATGTATCTGTCCATGACAGTATCGGTAAAAGTCTCGCGGTCACATTCAGAATAAACTCTATTGTGTTGTGTGGCACTATCACCATGCTACATGGCACAGATTTTGAAGAGATCTAGCAACTCAAGACTGACCGTCCATAAGACACTGTGAATCAATAATAGCAGCAGAACTGTACTCAAACACAAACTGTAATGTCACGGCCCATCATATCCCCCCACTCAACCATTACCATCAAGGCAGAGGATCAACTCTGGTCCAATGGAGAGTGCAGGAGGGCATGCCAGGAGCAGAACCAGGAATATACAAAGATAAAATGTTAATCTTCTGAAGCTTCCAAATAGAAATACTTGCGTGCCAAATAACGTAAACAGCAAGGGACAGACAGAACTGAGCTATTCCACAACAAATACATCAGATTTAAGCTCTACAGTCTTCCTAACCTGATCATGGATGGTGGTGGACGATCAAACAACTCACTGGAGTAGGAGTCTCCACAAATATCCCCATCCTCAACGATGGAAAAGCCCAGAACATCGGTGCAAAAGATAAGGCTGAAGCTGTCGCAGAAATCTTCAGTCCGAAGTTTTGAGTGGATGATCCACTTCGGCATCCTCTCCTGGTCCCCATCATTACAGATAGCAGTCATCAGTCAATTCGATTGACTGATATCAAGAAACTGTTGAAGGCACTGGATACTGCAAAGGCTATAACCCTGATAACATGCCGGCAATAGTCCTGAAGACTTGTATTCCAGAACTTCCCACTTCCCTAGACAAGCTGTTCCAGTACGGTTAAAAACCGACAATGGGGAAAAAAACTGCTCAAGTATGTTCTGTACATAAAACGCAGGACAAAGTCGACCCATCCAAATACCACCTCATCAGTGTACTCTCCATTATCAGTAAAGTGATGGAAGGGCTCATCAACAGTGCTATCAAGCAGCACCTACTCAACTATAACCAGCTCAGTGACGCCCATTTTGTGTTCCACCAGGGACACTCAGCTCCTGACCTAATCACAGCCTTGGTTCAAACATCGAAAAAAGAACTGAATTCCAGCTCTTGACATCAAGGTTGCATTCTGACAAATGTGACATCAAGGACCTCAAACAAAAAGGGTATTACGGGCCAACACTCCATTATTTGAGTTTTACCTGACAGATAGGAAGATGGTCATTGTTGTTGGAGGTCAGTCATCTCAGCTCCAGAACATATCTGCAGTAGTCCCTTAGGATAATGTTCTAGGTACAAATATCTTCAGCAGCTTCAACAATGACCTTCCTTCCATCATAAGGTCGGAAGTGGGGATTATCCAGGCTTGGGCTGACAAGTGGCAAGTAACATTCGTGCCACACAAATCCAGACAATGACCATCACGAATAAGAAACAATATAACCACTTGTTATTCAGCAGCATTATCGTATCTAAATTTCCCCACTGTCAAAATCTTGGGGGGTATCATTGACCATCAACTGAACTGGACTCACCACAGATAAGTGCAGATCAGAGGCTAGGAATACTGCGCGATTAGCTCACCTCCTGACTTCCCAAAGCCTGTCCAACATTTACACGGCACAAGTCAGGAATGAGATGGAATAATCCTCACTTGCCTGAATGAGTGCAGCTCCAACAACACTAAAGAAGCTTGACACCATCCAGGATAAAGCAGCCCATTTGATTTGCACCACATCCACAAGCATTCATTCCCTTTCACCACGGTCGCTCAGGAACAGCAGTACGTACTATCTACTAGACACAATGCAGATATTCCACAAAGATCCTCAGAGAGCTCATTCCAATTTCACGAACACTTCCATGTAGAATGACAAGGGCAGTCGACTTTTGAGAACACCACCAACTTAACATTCCCCTGAAAACCAGTCAACATCCTGATTTGGAAATATATCGACGTTCCTTCCCTGTTGCTGGTTCAAAACACTAGAATTCCCTCCTTACTCACAACGCACAGCATGTAGATTGCACCAGTCGGGAAAGTAGCTCACCACCACCTTCTCAAGGGCAACTCGGGACGGGCAAGAAATGCTGGGCCCATCCAGTGATGCCCACATCCAAAAACGATTTTTTTTAAAAAAGTTCCAAGTTGAGCATCTCGATGGGACAGATTATCTGATTTGAACACGAACAGGAAAGCAGTGTTTCTAATATTGAACATTTTAGACTTTTTCTGTTATTAGAAGGGTGTTCCGTATTCGATTATATATTGTTGATGAATGCTGTGATAAATGTAACTTTTTAGTTAAAATCAACAATACTGGTGTAACAGGCTCAATCCTTCGAAATGACTAGATTGCAAATGACAATCATCGTAGAGACAATGTACTCCCGCCCGGTGAGACTCACAGATACTAGCTTACATTCAACAGATTAATGGACTACTAGCTACACTGAATCCTCCCACCGTCTGTTGCACAGGGGTTACCATTGACCAGAACGTGAAATCAAATCATCTTACAAATACAAGAGCAGATCAGAGACTTACAATTATGCACTGTTCTGTTTTAGCACCGTCTCTCTGTCTTGTGGAAATATGTTCTACACACGGACTGTATCAATCTTTGCAGTAATCGATCAGTTTCAATCAGATGGACCCCGCCCCCCGCCATTCTTCTAAAATCCATCGAGTACATACACTGCCGCTCACATGACAAGCCGTCATCCCTCAGCAGCTCACAATACCCCAAAAGCTGTCTGACCAAAGTCCATTACATTCTCAGCAGTATGTCTCCTCTCTCGTATTCTTATTCTCTTGAAATGAATGCGAACATTGCTTTTGCTTTCATAACTGCCAACTGAACCTGCACATTAACCATAAGTGAGGACGAGTGTTTCAAAATCCTTTTGCTCTTCAGATTGAATGGATCCTATTAGAACATAGTGTCTGCCTCTATTCAGCCTATCAAAGTGCATAATCTCACATGATTCCATATTGTGTTCCATTAGCCACATGTTCTCCCACAGTCCGAAACTGTCCAAGTCTTTCAGCAGCCTCCCCATTTCCTCAATATCATCTGCGCACCTAACCATCACTGCATCATCTTCAAACTTAGCAAAACTGCCTTCAGGCCCTTTGTCCATTTTGTCCATGTATAATACATTTCCTGGCTCCCTAAAGACTGGCCACCATCGACAAGGAACAACGCTCAAGGTGCTTGACTCCATTCATGTTGAAGAAATGGCTTGAGTGGAATTACACCTGCAAAGTCTTCACTCCCTGCACCACTGACTCTCAGTAGAAGCACACCCTGCCCCGTTTTGTTGTGAGTTTACTTCATTATGGCGCACAATCCCAGTCTATTGATGGCATTCTGTCTGGCCACTAACTGTGTGGTGTTTACACCAAGCAATGTCACTGTGTGTTGATATCGATGGAGGGAGGTGAGGGAAGGAATGTCTATGATGAATAACTGTGTGACTGCCAGGCTGAAACTTGCCCCGACAGCCTCGGATGTATCTGTACCCGCTGTCACCGCTGCAGACATGATCAGTCTTTCTGAGAGTCAAGGCAAGGGAAGTGACAGACCTGGACGATGATCCCGGTTGTGTACTCAGATCCTGTGAGGACCAACTGATACAGGTATTCACATACAACTTCAGCTTCTCCCTCTTACAAGCCGAAGTGCCAACCTGCATCGAAAAGATCACCATCATCCTCGTAAGTGAGAAAGCACATGTAATGTGCCTTAATGACTACCGCCCAGTGGCTCTGACCTCAATAAACATGGAGTGATTTGAAAAGCTGGTTATGGCCCACATCACCTCCAGTTTCCCAGCCTGAACTGATCCCTTATAATTTGCCGACTGATGTAACAGGCCCAGAACGGATCCAATACCCCGATCTCTGCACACATCCCTGGGACATCTGGACAGCAAGGACACCTACACCAGACTCCTGCTCATTGACGACAGCTCCACCTTAAACATCATTGTCCCCTCAAAATTCTATGACCTTAGTCACGACTCTACCCTCTGCAACTGGATCCCCCGGTTTCTGACCAGCAGACCGCAATTAGTGAAGGTAGGTATCTGCACCTGGACCACAATCACACTCAACACTGGATAACCCAAGAATGCGTCCTCAGCCCCCTACTTTACTTCCTGTACACACACGGCTGTGTTTCCAAATTCCAAACAACGCCAGCTGCAAGTTCGCTGATGACATGCCCAGGTAAATACAGATATCCCCTACTTTTCAAAAGTTCATTTTTCACCGCTTCCCTTTCCAAATGACTACATTAAGACCTGTTTTCGCTAATCAAAATAAATCCAAAGAGGATTTTCACTTTTACGAAGAAAGCCGATTTTTTCCCCATACAAATGAATGCCTCTTCACTTTACACCATATCAGCTTATGAAAGGAACACTGTACTTTCAGATAGTGCGGGAAACCGGTATATGTCTAAGACAAAGTTTAAAGCGATTTTATCTCCCTGTCTCTCTTCCCTGAGTGTGGTCATCTTCTTGTATTCCTTAATGGGATATGGGTATCACGGCTGGGCCAGCATTACTTCACTTTTCTATTTGTTCTTGAGAAGACCATGAGCCATTGTAGTCCACGTGTTTTATTTGATTTGATTTGATTTATTTTTAGTCAAATGTACAATGGAAAGCTTTGTTTTGTGAGTAGTGCAGGAACATGAGTGTAGACAAAAACACAGCTCATGGGGTACTTCAACAAAGTGAGGCATATTAGGTTACAGCTGCACAGGAGATGTGCAAAGCAAGATCCCTATTAGCAAGACTAGTATTATTTGAAGTTAAAGATGTCAATTCGTCAGTCTAATTACGGTAGGGAAGAAAATGTTCCTGAATATGCTGGTCGATGTTTTCAAACCTCTCTATCTTCTTCCTGTTTGAAGAGGTTATAGGAGATCATTAGCGGTTTGTGAGTGATTTTCTTTTTGCTACCAGCGTTTCGGCGACAATGAGACGTATAAATGGATGGAAGGTTGCCTTCCGTGATGCTCTGTGCTGTGCACACAACCGTCTGTAGTTTCCTATGGTCCTGGGCAGAGCAGTTACCATGTAACGCGAATAGAATGCTTTCAGTTGCCACTATACAGAATAACAGTAAGAGATAAAGGTCATTCTAAGCTGGAAGAGACAATGGGTTGAGTTTCCTCAACCTTTGCTGTAATAATTCTGTGATATCCATTGAAAGCTTATGGAGGGGGGATGCAAGCTTGTTCAATGAAGGACACAGAGTATTCCATCATCAAAAATCGATTCTTATTATGTCATGAAGTTCAGTTGCCTCTAAAAGGTGTTTAAAAACAAAGTGGTTTTCTGAGATTTACAGGATATTCAGAAACATATTTTTTTTTCTCTTTGAATCTTATATAAGAAACAGATTTCGCCCTTAATACACGTGTCACAGACACACCAACTGTAATAGGACCACAGTGTCCAAATACAACCAAGGTCAACATATGGACCTGTCAAGAAACATGAGATATAATGATATGCAAACATGAGATACAAACTGAAAATGGTGGAGAAGCGAAATAAAAAGATGAGGAAGTATCTGCAGAGAGCAACAGAGTTAACATATTGATTATGATGTGACACTTCTGAAAAGTCAAAGGTGAATTCTGTGTATCTCTACTCAGATTCTGCCAGATTTGTTGAGTTTTGCTCCAGCTCTTTCGATTTCTTTTTTCTTTCTGAACTGTGACAAATTTTCTGAACGATAACAGCAAAGCCCCTGTCTCACTTGGATCTCGAATAATTTGTTATGGACATTAAATGAAAAATTACAAAGTTCCTATGTTTGACAAGGCTCTAAATATTGATGACGTATTGGATTGTGAGAACTTGCCATGAAAATGTTGAAACAAAAACGGAAGTTGCTTCTAAAGCTCAGTAGGTCTGGGAGCATATGTGCTGAGAAATCACAGTTAACGTTTCTCAGAACTGATGGTAGCTCGGAAAATGTTGGTTGATATGCAGAAGAGGCTGGACAGCTGTTAATGGAGATTGTTAGTAGCTAACATTAGAGAGTGTGTAATGGAAGGCGATGTGAGAACTAGGCCTGGTGTATCATTGGTCGGGGAAGAGGACATTGGGGAGTTCAGGGCCGAAAGCTATTGAACTTGATTTTGAGTCTGAAGGGCTGTAGGGTCCGCACACGGTAAATGAGGCGTTGTTCTTCCAGTTTGCATTGACTTTTCCTGGAACACTACAGCAAGCCTGACTCAGAGATATTGGCCAGGGAACAGGATGCGGTATTAAACTGACAGGCAACTGGAAGCTCAGGGTCATTTGTATAGGTACACTTTGGACGTTCAGTGAAGCTGAAAATGTGTTGCTGGTAAAGCACAGCAGGTCAGGCAGCATCCAAGGAAGAGGAGAATCGACGTTTCGGGCATAAGCCCTTCATCAAGAATGGCTCTTTCCTCAACCCTGATGAATGGCCTATGCCCGAAACGTCGATTCTCCTCTTCCTTGGATGCTGCCTGACCTGCTGTGCTTTACCAGCAACACATTTTCAGCTCTGATCTCCAGCATCTGCAGACCTCACTTTCTCCACGTTCAGTGAAGCGGTCACCCAGTCCACCATTAGTTTCCCCAGTCTAGGGGAGACCACATTGTGAGCAGCGAATCCATTAGACTACATTGTGGGAAACGTCGGTAAGGTGCTGCTTCATTGGTGCGGTGTTTGTTGAGCCCTTGGATATTGAGAAAGGAGGACAGAAGTGCGAAACTGTTACACCTTCGGCAGGGGCAAGAGAAGTGCCTCTGTGGTGTGGGGTGAGGGCGTAATTTTGGGAGTGAATAAAGAGTGAACCAGGGTGTCCTGGCTCTTCCAGAAGACGGACAAGAGAGAGGAGGGAAATACATATCTGGTGATGACATCTTGCTGGAGGTGGGGGAAATAGCGGCTGATGATCCTCTTCATGTGAACGCTGGTGGGATGGTAAGCCAGGACAAGAGGAATTCTCTCGCTGTTGCAGGAGGGTAGAGAGAGGGTGAGGATAGAAGTGGAGGAGGTGGGTCAGACCTGGTTGAGGGCCCTGTCAAGAGCATTGCAAGGGAAATCCTCAGTTGAGGAAGAAGGTGGACATTTTGGAGACCACATTTTTGAAATTGACATCATCAGAGGCAATGCAATGGAGACAGAATAACTGGTGGAATGGAATGGAGTCTTTGCAGCAAACAGCGTATGAGGGTGTATACTCCAGGTAGCTGTGGCCGTCGGTGGGTTAATACTGGATGTTAGTGGCCTGTCGATCCCCAGAAATGGAAACAGAGATACCGAGGAAAGGAAGGGATGAGTCAGAGAAAGACTAGATGAAAGTGAGGGAGGGATGCAAATTGGAAGTGAAATCGATGGGTTTTTTTTTTACCAAGTTAGGAAAAGAGAGGGAAGCAGAATCGATTATATCATTTATGTGTTGGAGAAAGAGTTGTGGATAGAGCTGGAAAGGAACTGGAACAGGGAATGGTCTATGTACCCCATGAAGAAACAGGTTTGACTGGGGCCCACGTGTGTATCCATGCACCCCCCTCTGTGTGGCAGGAGCAGGCTGATGCAATGGGTCTGCCCGGGCAGTTCTGTTTGTGGATTTTCTGGAGGAGATTCAAATGACCTCTGCTATCAGAGGAACATCAGCTTGGGGACTGTTATGTGGTGGCAGGTGGGGTGTAAATGACCAAATGAAATGTGGTCAGTTTATCATAGTTGATACAATGGCCTGATGTGCCATGGTAGGGTCGTGGTCCAGCAGGTGACATGAGGAGGTATCTGAGAGCTGGCGCTCAGTCTGTGCAATGTAGAGGTTAGTCCACCAGACTACAGTAACACCACCATTCCCAGCACAGGCTGAATAACAAAGTCAGGGTTGGATCAAAGCACACGGCGTACAGCCTGTTCAGAGTGTAATTTGTGGATTGGGTGAGGGGATGCAGAGAAACTAAAACAACCAATGTCACATCGAGCATTCTCAATGAACAGATTGAGTTCAAGCAAACGCCAGAGCGAGAGGTCCAGGTGGAGGAAGAGTATCGGAGCTTGGCGAAGAGTATGTGGGATAGAGAGTGGAATATTTGCCCAAAGAAATGGGCACCAAGGAGAAGATTGTGGAAGAAGAGTTCAGCATCATGCCGTGCCCGAAATTCATTAAAGTGGGGACAGAGTGGGATAAAGCTGAGATCTTTTCTAAGTACAGAACATTCAACATCAGAGTGTGGAAGGTTTGGAGGGATGGTGCAGATACGATAGCAGGTGCATTTGGGGGCGGGGATGCAGTCAGAGTGCAGGGCATGGGTCGAGAGGCAGGTTTCGAGGCGTCATAGGCACCTCTGTATTATTGCATCTTGTGGGCCCCATATATCTGATGAGCATGGCGAATGAGCCGGAGAAAGAAAGAGAATTGGAGAGTGGTGCAGCCTTGAGCAAATGGGGTGTGATGCTTTTGGACGGATAAAATGTTGATATCACTGGCACTGACATCACACGATCAGTCCTCAAAAAGTAACTGGTTGAAAATAATCTGAATCGTAATATTATTGTAATGCCCTGCTTTCATTGGGGTGACACTCAACCAGCAAGGCCTTACTTTTCTGAGATTTTAAACCAAACTGTAAAAACATAATATATGTTGATATTATTAACAGAACAAAGTCATCCATGGTTTTGGAAGGTACTAGAAGGGTATAATGTATTTGTCATTCCCAAAAGCTCTGGGGAAGGTGCCATTGCTCAGTGAGGAAATTACCAGCACAGAATTCCCTCTGATTCCCGTTGACCACAGTTTACTCAGGGTCCCTGATGTCACATGAGTCAAATACCACTTTGATTCAAGGGAAGTGACTCTGATCTCACCTCAAATGGCATTGGAAAATCCTTAAAATAATAAAAAGCAAAAGGATAGAACATGGCTTGTTTGAACAGTGTGTTCACTGTTCTCACAAATTTAAAGGAAAGCTGATACATGGACTTCTGATTCTGAGGAAAGATTCATCCTATTTGTGATGCGGCTGTTTGGTTAAGCGCTGTGATACAGAGACAGAAAAACACTCCACTCTGTACCATGGGGAACAAAATCATCCTGTTCACGGTGCATCAGGCAGTGACAGAAACACACTCTTTTCTGTTCAGATTGGATATTGATCATCCCAATATCATCATTTACTAATGATCAATAGCAGCACAGAAGCCAGCAGCTCCCATCATCCCAGTTGGAAAGCAAATAGTGAACGCGATGGTCAGATGAAGTGGGAGTAATTGGGGAATTTGTGTAACTTACAGTAGGAGTGGCAGAAGAAGGGTATAAGGGAGATCATCAGTGGAAGAGTATGTAGCAGCAGAAGGGGTAGTGCAAGGAAAGTAGGAGTGTAAGGAAAGAGTAGGACGGAGGACGAAGAATGGCAGATGAAGTTTTAGTGACAGGGAAAAAAATGTTTTTGAGGAAGCGGGGTTGTGTGCAAAAGTATCACTATTCAGAAAAATCAAGATCTGTTTTCCATTCAAAATTAAGAAAAGAATTCATGTACTTTCTTTTCTATCACTTGATTCTTGTTCAGATTGTACATGTACACTATATTTCTGTATCTACATCAAGTGCAGGCGACATGTTTTTTTTCTCATCTAGTGTGGTGTTTTTGAATTTTTTTACAGTATGTATTTGCTTCCAATTCAAGGTAGACATGACAATATGATTTGATCTTGCGCAGTTTGTCCATAACATATAATTTAATTGCATATTTATCTCCTCACACTGGCTGATTTAAAGAAACGATGAATTAGTCTGTGTCCATCCTGCAGATGAAAAGTTTCTTCTTTTCTGGCTATTGCAGTGAATGTAACAAAGAACAGTCCCTCCAAAATGCTAATGTTCCAGTGCAAGGTGCCAAAAACTAGTTCATCCTAAATTATTTACATGCTTTATGACTAAAACATGCAGAGGGGCAAAGTGTAAAAGGTGAATTCAACTCTGTGTCGAAAATGTTATTTGTGGCTTCCTCAGAAAGGATGTTAGCCACATCACTCTGCAAATTGACCAAAATAAGAAAAGCCAGAGACTGGAATTCTCAAATCTTCCTCTGGATAAGATGTGGAGAACAGGAAGCAAATCACGGTTGATTTGTGATATTCATAAATGATGATGGTGAGAATGTGGAAGATGTGGATGGCCGGTGGCAGTGGAATGATAAAAAATGTTGTGGATGACACAAAGCTGAGCTGGGTGGCTCACAGTCAGGAGGAAAGGGTTAAGCTACAGGAGGATAGAAACAGATTATTCAGATAACCAGATAAATGGTCGATGAAATTAACACTGATAAATGTGGGATGGTGCATGTCAGAAGTAATAAGACAAGTGAGTACTCAATCTATGAATGGGGAGGGCTAAATTTACTCGTTTTTCCTTTGCAGCAGGGGAAGGTTGAGGAGGGAAAATGGTACAGGTGTACAAGTGCATAAGGGATATGGAGAGGCTGAACAGACAGAAGCTGTATCCCTTAGTCAAAGGGGCAATAACAAAGGGACGCATTTTTGAAGTGAAAGGCAGGGAATTGAGAGAGGATTTGTGGAATGTGTTTCGCACTGAGACGGTGGTATGAATCTGAAATGCATTGTCTCGTTGGTTCGTTGAGGGAGGTAACCTCACAAACGTTTAAAAAGCCTTTGGATGTGCACTTGCTGGTGCAGATGTGATAGGCCTTTTCTTTGTTGCATGATTCTATGCGGTGGCAGCTATGAAAACTCTGATATATTCTGAGGTAGTAAGCAATGGCAGTTGCTGGTTTGTTCCTTTGACTGGACTCAGTAAGTGGTGAGATTACAAACCAACATCATCTCATGCAAGTTCTCACAATGCACTTACTTAACCTAGGACATCTCTGGGAACATCCAGGATAATTCACATGCTCTCAAGCATTGTCCAACATCAGAACGAGCACTTTGCCCACCATTATTATAGCTACAGCAATATCATGGACATAGCTTCTCCTTTAATATAATGCATACTTTTAGCTATAAGGGTTCTAATTCTCTGAAGCATAATAAATTCCTTCCCAGGTATTCACTTTGACAAAAAGCAAGCTTTCCTGGTTTTTGGAGCCAATTATTTATAACAGAATTCCCCACCCCACTACACCCCGACCTCTTTCCCCTTTAATATTTTCTTGTGCACAATCTTCCTGATCTCACACATCTCAATACCTCACAGCCCCCACACTCCCCATCCTTATTTGTGAATCCCTGATAAACCTGCCCCTCTTCTCTATCATTTATTCAAACTTACATCTCACAATGTGAACTGATATGATTCCTTCCATCAGCATGGTCATTAGACTGGCCGTGCCTGATGTCCTGTTCACCTCGACCTTCTACTCAGTTTCTGACCTGCTGCTTTGGTTCCCATACTCCTGCTTAATTAGTTTAAATCCATTCGACTTGCACTCGCAAACCTCCCCACAAGGACGTTGCTGTTCCTCCAGTTAAGATGCAACCTGTCTTTTTTGCACAGGTCCTTCCTGTCCTGAAAGAAATCCCAATGATCCAAAAATCTGAAACCATCAACCCTGAAATAGCTTTTTAACATGTTAAGCTATACTGCCTTCCTAATCTTTGCCTCTTTTCCATATGGCACGGGGAGTAATTCAGAGATTGAAGAGGATTGTTCGGTCTCTCTCTCACACACACAGACAGACAGACAGATGCCACATTGCTTTGCAGAAGAATACCAATAACCTTATAAATAATCAGAATGATAACTGGAATAAAGGATTTAGTTAAAGAAAGGATGGGAGAAATTGCGTTTCTTCTGTATGTCAGTTTGCTCGCTGAGTTGGAGAGTTCATTTTCAGACGGTTCATCACTATACTAGGGAACATTATCAGTGAGCCTCCGGTCAAGCGCTAGCGTTTTTTTCCGAATTTATATTTAAGTGTTTAGGTTTCCTTGAGTAAGTGATGTAACTTCCATATTGGTGATTTCATGTCCGGTTCTTTTTCTCAGAGAATGTCAGTTGGATTCAAAATCGATGTGTTACTTGATGGAGTTCCGATTGGAATGACATACTTCTAGGAATTCTCGTTCGTGTCTCTGTTTGCCTTGTCCTCGATGGGTGTGCAGACCCAGTCAAAATGGTATACTTCCTCATACATATGTAGGGTTACTAGTAATAGTGGGTCATGTCTTTTTTCTGGCTAGTTGTTGTTCATGTACCAGGTGGCTAGTTTTCTGCCTGTTTGTCCAATGTAGTGATTGTTACAGTTCTTGCAAGGCTTATTCTTCCTGGAGCAGAACAGACAACGATGTGAACTTATTGCGATGCTTAAAATTATGAAAAAAAAATGTTGCAGAGTAAAACAGGAATACTCTGTTTCCGTTAGTTGGCATTACAGCATCATTGATTTCTAATTTCAAGATTTTTAGCTCAAGATACAGGAGTGAGATAAGAAAAAACGTCTTTATTGAGAGAGTTGTTAGAATTCGGAATGGACTGCCTGGGAGAGTTGTGGATGAAGATTAAAAAGAGAACTGGTTATGTATTTGGAAATATGAATTTAACAGGCTGCAGATAGGGCTGGCAAATGGGAGGCGCTTGGGAGACATTACTTGAGCTGGTGCACACACAGTGGCCAATGGCCTGCTCCCATACTTCAAAGTTTTGTATTCTGTCGTGTGTCTGATGCGAATAAAAGTCAGTATCCCATTATTTCCCATTGTAAATGCTCGCAAATACCTGATTATTTGGTGCAGCATAAGCATTTAAAATGCAAGTATTGCAAGGCCAGCTTCATTGTGAAGTCTAATTATTACTCAGAACATGAATATTTCAAAATTTTCATTCCAATTACTAAAACAAAATCTGTCATTTTTTTGGGAAAAAACTAGCTGGGCGACCACCGGGAATGGCGAAGGGAGTAGGCATGGAGCGCAGAAATCTCCTGTGGCCATTACTCTCGAAAACAAGTATACCATTTTGGATTCTGATTTTGTGTGTGTATTGGCAGATGGGGGAATGGGTGTCAGGAAATCAGCAGTAGCCAGGTTGGTTGCATTATGACTGGCTCTGGGGAGTAGCAGGAAAAGATAAAGGTAAACAGGGTCTTAGGGATTGAAGAGTCGATTCTTAGGGGGACAGATCAGAGATTTTGTGGCCTCAAACGGGAATCCAGGATGGTGCGTTGCCTCTCAGGTGTCAGGGTCCAAGATGTTTCTGAGTGGCTGCTGAATGTTCTCAAGGGGAAGGGGGAGCAACCAGAAGTCATTGTGCACGTTGGCACAAATGACCCAGGTAGACAAAGGAATGTGGTTTTACAGAATGATTACTGGCATCTAGGAGAAAAGTTAAAAACCAGGACCTTGACAGTGGTAATCACCTGATTACTTCCAGTGTCATGAGCTAGTGAAGGTAGGAATAGGTTGATATGGCAGATAAAGATGTAACTAAAGAATTGGTGCAAGAGGAGGGATTCATAATTTTAGATAATTTGGAGCTTTTCCGTGACAGAGTTGATCTTTCCAAGAGGGACTGGTGGAACATGCACTGGAGGGGGGAACCAATATCTTCGAAGCCAGTTTAGCTAGTCTTACAAGGGAGTGTTTAAGGAAGATTGGCAGGAGGTGGTATCCTCAAGAGCAGGGAGGCAAATGTGAGGCTGGAAGGTGATACAGTATTCAGAATAGTACGTTGAAGAGATAGATCAGGTTGGAATACGATAGGGAGCAAGGAATGCCTATGGATTAAATTGCATTTATTTCAATGCAAAAGGACTAACAAGTAAGACCAATGTACTCAGGGTGTGGATACGTAATCGGCGCTGGATAGAGCAGCTATTACAGAAACATGGCTGAGGGATGGATAGGACTGACAGCTTAATGTACCAAGTAAAGTGTATGAGGAGGTACAGAGATAGTGGAAAGAGTGGGGGGGAGTTTCATTTCTGATAAAGGGGAGTATCACAGCAGTGATCAGAGATAAAACAACTGATGAATCATCCAGTGAGGCTTTGTAGGCAGAACTAAGACAAAAGAAGGGGATGGTGACATTAATGAGGTTGTACTATCGGCCCCTAAATAGTTAACAGGAATTACAGGTTCAACAATATATGCTGAGATTGGGGAGACTTGCAGGAACATCCGGGTTGTCATAAAGCGGTTTTATTTTTGATAACACAGACTAGAACTGCCAGAGCATTAAGAGATTTGATGGGATGGAATCAAGTCAGTGCGTCAGGAAACTTTCGTCAAGCAGTATGTCGAGGGTCCTAATCGGGAAGGGGCAAAATTTGACTTACTCTTAAGAACTAGGTCAGGACAGGTGAGTGAGGTGACAGTAGATGTGCACTGTGGGACCAGTGACCGTAATTCTATTAATTTTAAAATAGTTATGGAGTGGGGAAAAAAATTGGTCCACAGATTCAAGTTCTAAATTGGGGAAAGGTTAATTTTGATGGACTTAGACAGGATTTTGCAGGAGTTGATTAGAGTAGTCTGCTTGCAAGCAAAAGGACCTCCAACAAATGGGAGTTTAAGATCGATATTTCCTGTGAGTGTGAAAGGAAAGTTGACAGGAATGAGGAATCCTGATTGACAAGAAATGTTTAGGCTTTGAACAAACAAAATGAGGAGGCGTGGCTCAGGTAGATGCAGTTGGAATGAAGGAAATCCCTGGAGGTACACAGGGGATATAAGAGTTTACTGAAGAAGGAAATCAGGAGGGCCAATAGGGGGTATGAGATAACCTTGACTGAGAAGATCTGGGTGAATCCAAAGCGGCGCTTTAAATATATTAAAGGAAAAGCATTAACAAGAGAGAGAAGAGGACCTCTCAAAGACCAAAGTGGACATGTATGTGCTGTACCGTAAGAGATAGGCGATGCCCTCAACAAATATTTCTCCTCTATGTTTACAGTGGGGAAAGACATGAATACATGGGAATTTGAGGAAATTAGTGGTGATATCTTGGGGACAGTCCATATCATAGTAGAGGATGTATTGGGTATACTAGAATGTTTGAAGTTGCAGAAATCTCATGCTTTACCAGATATATTCAAGAACACTGTAAGGGGCTAGAGAAGAATTTGCGGGGGCTCTGGCTGATAATTTTGATCATCAGTTACCACAGGTCACTGTGAGTGTCTTTTTGTATGAGTCAGTGTATGTGTATGTTTCTAAACTGCATCTCAGTATAGATTGAAACATATATATATATTAATGTACATATTTGTCCACACAGCTTGCCACGTATCTTTCCATCATAGCTTGAGTAAGTTTGCTTTGGTAAATTACTTTGCCAAATTAAAGATATCTACCTGACTTGTGCCTAGCAAAGAACCTGACCTAGATCGAGAACTACATCATTGGCCATATCACCAACGTAGTTACATTTAAAATGTGTCATGACCAATGGAGGAGCTGGAGTAGAAAATGAAACAGAAACCTCTCCAAACCCAGTCTGAACAGGGATGACGAGAAATTCACAGCTGTTTGAGTGGGAATGCTCTTGCCCAGAAGTTTATGGTGCCTGTGTGTTTGCATTTATTCAAAGCCGTGCTACTTAGACATTGGATGATAAAGGACAATGAACTACAGACAGGAAAGTGAGGCTGAGACCATAACATGATCAGCCACAATCTTATTACCTGGTGGAGAATGCACAAAGTGTCTAATGACCAACCCTTCTCCTCAGTCTCATGTTCCTATGTTCCACTGAACCTCTCAAACCTGATGGACAGGAACAGTCAGAGGCCATTTATCCCAGTAACCTGCAGCACAGAAACAGCGGAGACCATTCAGCGGATGAAGACTGTCACACATAGTTTGACATGGCGTTGGAAAATATTCTTGGGAAAAGAAAGGGTAGGTGACGGTGTGAAACATCTCACTCCTCTGTCTTTCCAGATCTGTCTTCATTTGTTGGTCATGTTGCCGATCCAGATTCATCGTAAATACAGCACCCATGCCTCACCCAGAGATAGCCCACAAAATCATCTGGTCTCCCTGACTGCAACATCCAATAACAGAATTTCGAGGAAAATAACTTCCCAATAACAGAATGAGAGAACATCAGATACGCAAATACGTCATTCAGCCCTCCTGGCCTGTCTTTCGCTTCAATATGATCATAGCTGATCTGCAAAAGCCACAACGCCTCTCTCTTATGCTCCATGCCTGCAGTCCTCAACATTCTGATACCTCATATATCCATTGTGCCCCCTTCCAAATATCTTAGTATTCTACCTCCCCTACCTCTCTGGAATACAGAACTCCCGACAGTCAATACCCTCTGTGAGAAGGTAACACTCTTCACAAACATTCACATGAATAAAAGATATGAACACGTGGTAAGAGTGACTGGCCCTGATCTCAAGGCAGGATTTAACTGTGGATGATATAAAGGAACCCGAATACAATGGAATGTAATGGGAATGAATTGTAAACTCCCCACTGGTTAGAGACATTCAGAGGAGAAGGGAAGATATTTGTGATTGGTCACAGGATATCTCTGCCTACATCCTCAAGGTAGCTCTCTTCAGTTGTTTCAATTTCTTTCCCACATCTTATGGTCCGAAGTGGAGATGTTCTCTGATGATCACACAATATTAAGAATAATTTGTCACGTATCCACTGCTGAGGCAGTCCGTGTCCATTTGCAGCAGGGCCTGAAAAGCATCCAAACTGTGTTGTTAAAGTGAAGGTAACATTCATGTAACAGTCTTACTAGAAATTTCTCTTTCTAGTGTTCCACAGTTAAATAAGAGGAGCTCATTCAGCACCTCAAGCCTTTTTTCAACTGAATGTATTCAACCCACTGAAATTATTGAATATGAACAGGGATAGCCCATTCAGTCCCTACTGCCTGTTACACGAGGAGGGAAGGAGTGTAGTCAGCACATCGAGATGTTAAACAGGAACTGGGAGTTGCCAAGTCAGGTCTTTGAGCCTCTTCCATGAGACCAGGAAGAGGCCATTCAACCTGTCAAGTCAATTATGCAGAAATAGGAAGATGTCATTGATGCCCCAACATGACAAACAGCGAAGCAGAGACTACACAGATAAACTGCTCTATGTTGTTCCTCCTGGGTCCATTGCCAGTGGTTGACGTGTTACTTTAATTTGGTTTACTGAAGGTGAGAAGGGAAAGTGGCGGTTTGTGCCACTTCTCAAGGAAAACGCTTCTGTCTCCAAGAAGACAGACTGGTAATTTGATGGAGGTTACAACCTGGTGGGACTGGCTAACTCTTTCAGGAATAAGATATTGTGGCTGCTGACAGATTTGTGAACAGTGCAGGTTCACACCCCAACTGCATATTGAGACAGTTAGAGTTCAGTCAGAGCCTGGAGCTGCCTCTCAACCAACATGGGGGCTCCGGGCAGGTATGTGAACTATTGGGAATCAAATATAATGGAAAGAATGTAGTTTTTCACGTGATCACTGTCTTTTTCTTGACAAAATGTGTGTTAGTCTCTAATCTTCATGTCTAAATGTAAAAGCCTGTTATTTTCTCTCAGCGCCATGTATTAAACATTCATTTTACTCACACTTTTTCATGGATACCATCATCCCAGGAATAAGTTTGGTGCAAGTATATTGCACTATCTCAGTCACAATGTAATCACTCCTTATAAAGGAGAGAGAATCTGTAATCAGTGGCAGAAATACTGCCCAAGCAACACACTACAAGTGCAGCAAGATGAATTTACTCCAACACTTGAATCATGTTATAGTGAAGGACAACGTACCATTTACTCTCCTGATTACTTGTTGGCTCATGTGAATTGTATAAGTGATGACTGAACTTCCCAATCTCTCATCTTCTAATAAATACAAAATGAAAAGAACTGTATTTGCTGCTCATTTCAAATCATTTCATTGCCTTGTGGACAGCTGTGCTCCAAGCACTGATACATGGGATACCCTATGTGCAATGACCTTTATTCCAGAGCAGAATCTTACTCTCTGTATTCTCCCCATTAACAAATTCTCATTTCCATGTAGTATATTCACCCCTTACACAAGGACTCTAACGTTCTTCACTCACCTGTCAAAAGCCTCCTAAAAATTCAAATACACTGTTCCCACTGGTTCTCATTTGTCGATGTCACAATCAACATCCTCCATAAACTCCAAGTGGTTTATCAATAACGATTTCCCTTTCTAAAATATAGGCTGACTCCGCATATCATATCATTATTCTGCAAAGATCTAGTTATTACGAAGTACTAAAAAATTCTAAAATTTTCCCACACAACTGACATAGATTTATTCTTCACTTGGCATGCTGTTTTCCATCTCGCTCCTATTTTAAATGTTTGTGGTCACAGTAGCTACGTCCAAGTCTGCAGGATCCTTTCCATAACATAAAAAGCTTTGACATACTTTGTCCTCCCTCATAGAGTTAAGGAACTGACAGTACAGATTTAGGCCATTGACCCATCGTGACTGTACCTGCTCCCAAAAGAGCTACCCGGCAAGCACAACTCTCCAGCCCTAAGTCTGTAGCCCTCTAAATTCATAACTCAATTAGTCCAGCAACTTACCAATATTCACAACATGAGCTTTCTTTTTTTTTTATCCCCAGTACTTCTTCTTTAATAATTCTAACTTCTTGCAGTTCTACATTTTCACCAGTTATTATATTCCCTAACATTTCGGGAAGATTTTTCTGTTCTTTCCTCTGTGGAGACAGAACCAACATATTAACCTTACCGGACGGAGATGGTCTCTGTCACTTTGTGAGTACATGAGAGGATCACACTCTGGAAAAATGGATACTTCACCCACTCCTGCCTGGAAAGTTCCAGAATCAAAACAGTTGATGGGAACTTTAAGTATACTCCTCTCCCTGGTGTGAGACAAATTTTGTGCTGATGGAGGTTTCACAGGTCTGTGACGTCATTGTTGAAATGAACTGGCTTCACACTTTGCACACGGAAAAGGTTCAACATTGAGAAATATTTGTGGAAATCTCAGAAAGGATAGTGCAGTGTCCTGCTCCTTCCTATGAAGTCTCTGAAGACCCAGACTCTCTCCAAAATGCAGTGTCCAAACCTTGTCCAGAGTGGGGACACCAGACCCTCAGGTTTCCCTAAATCATTGCAGTAGCTGATAACACAAACCCAAGAAAACCATCCAGGGAACCTCCTCTGACTTTCCAGTGATGAGAACAAGTCAAGTCTCTGTATATATATCACACCCACTCAGAGTTAACAAATGGCTTTCTCGCCTCAGTTTCTACTCCTGGCTGAAAAACCATTGCAGCTCTACACAGTCCCTGTGACCTGAAATATTACCGGTTCTTTTCTCCATGGAAGTAGTTGACAATGTAACTGCACAATTTTCTGCACCTCAGTCACAATAACAGAAACACTACCATTACCAGTGTAGATGCTGGGGATGCGATGGTCTAGTGCTATTCTCTCCAGTCTATTAATCCAGGGACCCAGCTAATGACTCAGACCTGGACTTGAGTCCCGCCTCATCAGATGGTGGAATTTGAATTCAATTGACTATTTGGATTAACAATCTAATGAACGTTTGTCAATTGTCAAATAAAAACAAAAACCTAACTAATTGTGTCCTTCGTGGAAGGAATTCTGTTATCTTCATGTGGTCAGGCATACATGTGACACCAGACCCAAAGCAATGTGATTGACCCTCAACTGCCCTTTGAAATGACCAAGCCAGCATTCAGTTATATCACTACAAGGTCTCAAAGAAATGAAACTAAATAGATCTAAGCAGTGGCAGCCAACAGCATGTGAACTGCTATTGTTCAAGAAGGCAGCTCACCAACACCTTCTCGTGGGCAACCCGGAAAGGGAAATACATACTGACCCAGCCAGTCACACCCATGTCGCTTTAATGAATTAAAGCAAATTACCACACTCAGGAAAGAGAGTCAGAGGAAACATACCTCATTTTTAAAAGGGGTTTAGATAGATATCTACATGGACATGATACTCAGGAATATAGGGGAAAAATGAAAAATCAACGAGATTAATATCACATTTTATTTCCATCCTAGCTGGTTATCAACAACTGATTTTTAAAATCTTTTTCTCTATCTCTCTATTCCTTAATATATTCAGCTCACTCCACCAAAGCAAAGTACACTGCTTTCAGATCTGATGCATGCTGAGTGGATTGAAAACGTCAACTCTGTTTTTCTCTCAACAGAAGCTACCAAATCTGTTTCGTTTTCCCAGCACTTTGTTTCTTTTTGTTTCAGATCATCAATAGCTTTCTTTGTTTGATTTAATGTTTGTTTTTGGTATTTCATGGGATATCAGCATCACTGTGAAGGGCAGCATTTGATGATCATCAATAATTGCCCTTAATTGTGACCATTCCACAAGGCAGTGCAGAGCCAAGCACATTGTTGTTGGCCTGAAGTCATTCTCAATCCAGACCAAATAACGATGTTAGATTTCTTTACCAAAGGACATCTGTGAAACAGATAAATGTTTAGACAAAATTCTCCTCATTTTATGATTACAGTTCGTGCATTTGTTTTTATTTCGATTCTTATCATTGAAATTAAATTCTGCGATCAGCTATGGTAGGATTTGAGACAATATCTTTAGTATTCTAACCTGTGCCTCTGAATTACCCATCCAGCGACTTTACTACTCTGACACGGTGTCCCTATCATGAACTTACTTTAGAGACATTACTAGTTTGTGATCGATTTATTCGTAACTGGAGCAGTGGCCAGAAGACAACTGTAACTGTAAAATATGACCTTTATCAAGGCATAGGTAATGGTTTATTGAGCAACGGCACTGACACAGTGGTAGAGACTCAGTGTATTACGAAGCTGGTCGTGGGCAGGTTTGGTGATGGAGACAAAACCAAGACATACATCAGTTCAACGCAAAAAGTGTCCTCACAGTTTTGTTTCAGACATTTGTGAGGGAGGGGTCTGGAATTTGTGGATAATGAATGGAATTTACAATGGAACTAAATGCAATAATTTCTGTCTTTACCAGATATAGACAACAACAAAAAAGCAATGAAGTTCAACATGGTTTATGTAATTAATAAGTAGATAGAGATTGAAAAACTTCTCAGGAACACCAAAAATAGCGAGGGTGGGATAATAACCTGCCTGAATAATTATTAGTACACTGAATATTTGCAATGATAATGTTGACCCAGACCAGGAAAACAAGAAAAGACCATCGGATAAACCCCTGTGTATTGTTGTAACATTCCAGTCTATTGTTCTCAGATTCTGATCGATTATTGGAATATTCCAGTCTAACATTCTTAGATTCTGATCCATTGTTGTAACATTCCAGTCTAATGTTCTCAGGTTATGATCCATTACTGGAACATTTCAGTCTGTTGTTCTCAGATTCTGATATCTCCTCTCCCTGTCTCTGTAGTTACTGACTCCGTCAGTGTTGGAGGTGATATCTCTGCTGCTACCATGGGATAAAGCACCGAAAGAGGTCCCTTACTAATAGGAGAGAGAAATCCTCTATTGATACAGTTAGAGTCCATGGAGACTGACATCAATCACAGTTACTGAACAAACAGTTCCAGTTAACACCTTTCACTACAACATTTTCAGCTCACAATAACAACGGGAGTGGATTGGATGTCGACATCACTAGGTATTGGTCGAATTTCCAATCAACAGTGAAGTCAGTGCCGAGGTGGGGGTGGGGGGAAACTGATGGATGTTTTCTTTTCGCAGGTTAGATGATTTTGCTGTGTTGTTCATGTACAATATTGTATTGGCTTGCAGCTCCAAAAATCACACAATCAAGTTGTTGTTATTATGTTGTTCTCTCTTCCGCTAGAAAACCTGCCAACCAAAAGATCATCCCTGGACAGAGTTGCCCTGGCCTTACAGAGGAAGCTTGGATGGGTGTGAACATGAGTCTGACTGCTGTCTGAAGGCAATGTTGTAATGTCAACACACAAGTTGCGCTTCAGTTTTTTTTTAAATTGGCAAGCATCTTATTGCTGTTTTATTCGCTTTAAAACAGTGAGATTTACTTTTTTTTTACTTCAGTACAAGAAAAAAAAATGCTATGTACAAAGACCTTGTTCGTTAAAACCCATGAATTAATGAGCCAGGGACGAATGAAAATAACATTAGTTAGGAGAAGAAAGGAACGGGAGCAGATGTTGTGGAAATTTGAGGGGAATACAACGATAATTCCCCAATCACCATCACGCTTTCTGGCAGACAGAATGAAAAGGAAAGCAGAGCAATGAAACTGAGATAGAATGCTGATTGCTGATGTGGCTCTGTGGGTCAGGGATTAGCGCTACACTTTCACAGTGCTCGATTCCAACCGCAGCCGATTGTCTGTGTGGAGTTTGCATATTCTCTCCAGGTCTGTGTGCATTTCATCCCACAGTTCAAAGATGTGCAGATTAGGTGAATTGGCCAAGCTAATCTTCTCATTGTGTTCACCGATGTGTAGGTTCGGCACATTAGTGTGGGGTCAATATCGGGGGGAGAAGAATGGGTCTGTGTGGGTTACTCTTCCAAGGACCTGTTTCCACACGACATGCATTCGATGAATGTGAACAGGACAATATCAAACGGAAAGAATAGTATGCTACATAAGTATTTAATCAGTGGATATACAGTTGGACAGGGTTGTGCACATATAGAACATAGTACGATACAGCGCAGTACTGACCCTTCTGCCCTCAATGTTGCGCCGACCTATGAAACCAATCTGAAGCCCATCTAACCTATACTACTCCATTTTTCATCCATATGCCTATCGAATGACCACTTAAATGGCCTTAAAGTTGCCGAGTCAACTTCTGTTGCAGGCAGTGCATTCCACATCCCGCTACTCTTTGAGTAAATAAACGACCTCTGACATCTGTCCTGTATCCACTACATCGCAATTTAAAGCTACATATCCTCGGGTTAGCCATTACTGTCCAAGACAAAAAGCTCTCGCTTTCAAGCCAATCTAATCTCTGATTATATTATATGTCTGAATTAAGTCACCTCTCAACGTTCTCTCAAATGAAAACAGCCTCAAGTCCCTCAGCCTTTCCTCGTAAGACCTTACCTCCATACTAGGCAACAACCTAGTAAAGCTCCTCTGAACCCTTTCCAAAGATTCCACATCCTTCTATGAATGAGGTGACCAGAAATGTATTCAAAGTCCAAGTGTGGCTGCACCAGGGTTTATTTTGTTTCCAGCTGTACATGACCCAATGGTTACGAAACTCAATCCCTCTACCAATAAAAGCAAACACACCATATGTCTTCTGAACAACTCTATCAAACTGGGTAGCAACTTTCAGGGATCTATGTACATGGAAACTGAGGAATATCTACTCATCTACACTACCAAGAGTTTTACCAAGAGCCCAATACTCTGCTTTCCTGTTGCCCCATCCAAAGTGAATCACCTGACATTGTTCCGCATGGCATTCCGTTTGTCACCTCACAGCCCATCCTCCAAATTATCTATGTCCTGCTGTAACCCACAACATCGTTTGGCACTGTCCACAACTCTAGCGACCTAAGTGTCATCTGCAAATTGACGAATCCATCCTTCTACGCCATCATCCAGATTGTTTATAAATATGACAAACAACAGTGGGCCCAAAACAGATCCTTGCAGTACACCACTAGTAACTGAACTCCAGGATGAACATTTCCCATCAGCTACCACGCTCTGTCTTCTTATAGCTCGCCACTTGCTGATCCAAACCGCTAAATTACCCTCAATCCCCATGCCTCCGTATTTTTTGCAATAGCCTATCATGGGGAACCTTACCCGAACGCTTTACTGAAAGTCATATACACTACATCAACCGTTTTACCCACATCCACGTTCTCAAAAAATTCAGTAAGGTTTGTGAGGCACGACCTACCCTTCATCGAACCGTGTTGACTATAGTTAGTCAAATTATTCCTTTCCAGATGAGTATAAACCCTATCTCTTTAACAATTTCAACACTTTACGCACAACCAAAGTAACGCTTACTGGTCTATAATTAGACTTTACTCCCCTTATTTAACAATTTAACAACATTTGCTATCCTCCAGCCTTCTGCACTATTCCTGTAGACACTGACAACATAAAGTCCAAAGCTAAAGGCTCTGCAATCTCCTCCTTGGCTTCCCAGAGAATCCTAGAATAAATCCCATCCAGCACAGGGGAGTTATCTATTTTGACATTTTCCAGAATTGCTAAAACCTCTTCCTTGTGAACCTTTATCCTATCTAATCTACTGACCTGTATCTCAGGATTCTCCTCGACAACATTGGCTATTTTCTAGTGTGAATACTGATGAGAAAATTCACTTAGCGCTTTCCCTATCTCCTCTGACTCCAAGCACAACTTCCCACTACTACACTTGATAGGCCCTAAAATTACTCTAGTCATCTTTTTATTCCTGATATAGTTATCGAAATCCTTCTGATTTTCCTTGACCCAATCTACCAACAACTTCTCATGACCCCTCCTGGCTCTTCGATGCGCAGAATATTCAGAATTAAAAACCACGCGCTGGTTCCCAGGTGTTTCGAGAAAGCCACTTAGCCACCGTGCCACACACCCAAATATGTCACTGTGCTAGCGTATACGATGGAACTTTGAAATCTCAAATACAAGTGGAAAATGTTGGTGAAACACAGCTGATGAGTCAGTATCTTGAGAGTGAAAGAGAGTTATCATATTGAGACGAACATGACCCTGTTCTGAAAAAGTCATATTGGTCTCAGAACTTTGATTCTCTTTCTGCTCAGATGCTGCTGGACTTGTTAAAGTTTTCCAGCACTTCCAACTTCCCTTTTTGTTTTGGAGTGTGGATATTTTTCTGATATGAAATGGGGCAGTGAAGCTGCCATTTCAGTCAACTCTCATGTATTTGGTTATGGTCATTGAGTGAAAAATTAAGAGCTTTCTTTTGACAGAACCTTAAATATTTTCCATGTCATAAATTACCATGACAATGTTGAATTCAGTGACCATGAATCACATGATCAATCCTCTTTAAGTAGCCAATTGAATTAAGGATCCCAATCATAACCTCAATGTCATGTCATGCTCCTGGTTTCACTAGGGTCATACTAATTCAGCAAGGTCTTACATTTCTGAAACTTTAGACGAAACTGTGGAAACATAAGATACATTGATACAGAGCATAGTCATCCATAGGTTTTGGATGGAACTAGCATGGGCAACTTTTGCGTGTCAAACACAATCACTCTGGAAAAGGCGACATTGATCAGCCGACTTGAATCTCTTCTGTCCAAGTGAGACACATACACACAGAGCTGCTTGTAGGCACATTCCAAGAAGTTTTAACAACTGGTAGTGAAGTAACACCAAATTAGTTCCTGGTCAGGATGGCATGCAATTTGGAAGATAACTTGTAGAGATTATTTTCCCATTGTTCCCATTCCCAGTGCAGAATGTTCTCTAATTCCCATTAATCACAGTTTTGCTCAGGGTCCTTGATTCCACGCTTAGTCAAGTCCTGCTTCGATTGAAAGGGAAGTCTCTCTGATCTCACCTCAAATTATATTGGAAGATCAGTTGAAAGAACAAGGAGCAAAAGACAAGAATACTGTTTGTTTGAACAATATCCTCACAATATACAAAAGAAAATTGATACATTGTCTTCCAATTCTGTCCTAAGATGTTTGTCCTGTTGGTGATGAGGCTGTTTGGTTAAGTGTCGTGATAGAGGGGCAGGAAGAAACTCCTCTCTGTACTAATAGTTAACAAAGCCATCCTGTTCACGGTGCATCATGCTGTTTTCTGTTGCTGTTGGGCAATGATCATTTCAAACGCACCATTCACTGATGACATGTAGTAGCACAGAAGTCCGCAATTTCCAGCATTTCGTGAGAGAGCAAAAAACGAAAGGGAGAGTCAGGGAAAGTGGGAGTGATAGGGAAATGGTGTGATATACAGTGCGAGAAGTGTGAGAGGAGATCGTCAGTGGAAGGATATGTCACAGCAGAAGGGGCAATGCAAGGAAAGTAGGTGGGTAAGGAAAGAATAGGAAGGGGAGGTGGTGTGTCAGAAGGATCATCTGTGGCAGGCAATACCATGCAGTTGGAAAACTGAGATTGATGGACAATCAAACATCACTGTCAAGGAAAATTGGGGTCTGAATATTAGGAAAATGTTTCTCATACTTCTTTTATGAACAGGATTCTTGTTCATATTGTACATCCACTCTACATTTCTGTATCTCCATCAAGTGCAGACATTTTATTTTCTCTCCAATTCATTATCTCATCATTATGTCACGTAATGTCACTAAACAATATCCAGAACAGTGGGCGTTTTTTTTTCTATGAATTTGCTTCCAATTCCACGTAGAAATGAGAATGTGATTTGATCTTCTACTGCATGCTTATAATGCAGAATTTAATTTAATCTTGATCCTCATCACCTTAGTTCTTTCAAACAAACTTCAGGAATGAGCCTGCGTCCATCCTTCAGATTAAAAAAAGGGTTATCTGTGCTCTGACGCGATTGCAGCGAATGTTATAAAGAATGGAAATGTTGCAGTGCACAGTGCCAAAAGCGAGTCCAAGAATAATGATGTACAAGCCTTATGAAGAATACATACAGAGGGGCGGAGTATAAAAGCAGAATTCAGTTCCATGTCTAAAATACTATTTGTGGCTCCCTAAAAAAGCTGCCAATTCACCAAGGGAGGGAAAACTATAGACTGGAATTATCAATTCTTCCTCTGCAACAACGACTGTAGAATGGGTAGAAAATCAAATTTTGTTTCTGATATTCATACACGTTGATGATAAGAATGTGGGAGATGGGGATGGGGGTTAGAGAATGATAAACAATGTTGCAGATAACACAACTATTATTCCGGTCGTTCACAGTGAGGACGAAAATGTTAGGTTACAGGAGGGTACAACCGGATTGTTCAGATGGCCAGATCAATGACCGAAAAACTTAACACTGCAATATGTGAGATGCTTCACTTTGAAACAATAACAACACAAGAGAGTACTCAAACCATGAAGATAGGCTAGATTTGCTTTTGCTTTACTTTGGAGCAGAGAAGGTTATGGTGTGAACCTGACAGAGGTGTATAACAGCATGCGAGGTATAGACAGAGTGAAAAGACAGCAGCTGTTCCCCTTAGTCAAACGGTTAAATACAAGGGGATACACTTTAAAAGTGAAAGACAAGAGATTGAATGAGGATTTGTGAAATCTGTTTTGAACCCAGAGGGTGATATGCTTCTGGAATGCATTGCCTGTGAGGGTGGTTGATGAAGGAAACCGTACAACCTTGGCAAAGCACTTGTGTCAGCACTTGATGGTGCCAGATTTGATAGGCATCTTCTTTATTATACGATTCCATGATATATTGTGAAGCACCATCCATTGGTTATTGTTGCTTTGTTCCATCGAACTGTGCTCAGTCAGTAGGGAGATTACAAATCAGCATCATCCCATGGAGCATCCGAGGTTACTAAACCAAGGACAGCCCATCCATCTCTGAAAATATCCAAGCTAATTCACATGCTCAGTGTAAGTTTCGTTCAATAAGCCCACCAATATTATTCCAGCTGTTTGACAACATTAGTTTAAGGACACCAATAACATACAAACAAACTTTCCTTCATTGTTATATAGACTTCTAGTTGCAAAGTTGTTATTTCTCTGCAGAATAATAAATTCCTTGCCACATATTCGCTTTGACAAAGAGTCAGTTGTCTTGCGTTTTTCTGCCAGCTGTTCATCACAGTACAGCGGCTTCTTTCACACTACGTCCACCAGCAGTAATACTTACTCCCAGATAAACTGGCACATGAGATGTACAGCTGGTACTCCCTCCCAACAGCCACTTGGATGGACCAACACCAACTGGGCTGGAACTTCTCAACAGCAATTAATATTGGACTAGCTCCATTAAAATCCCAAATGAATTTTTGAAAAATCCAATTTCCTAATAATAATTGAACAATGTAACCGTGTTTATTGATCTAATCAGCTTGTTACGGACTTTGAAGTAGTGTGACACATTTGCAGAAACCATTTCATGAATACATTGAAATAAAAGGCCAACTGACAGCCCAGGCAACGAATAACACAAGTTAATGCAGCATTTAATCAGCAGCTGAATGAGCACAAAATGCTAGAACAGAGTCAGCCATGCGCCTTGAGGTAACTTTCATTGATGCAGTTTGGTGTTTTCTGATTGGTGTAGACATGTTGCGCTGAATGGCCTGTTTGTGTGCCATAAGACTCTATCACTTTAATTCTTGAAAACAGAAAATAGTCTCAGTATTTCCATAGCTTGTGAGCATCAATTTGTGAAGAATATAGTCTCCAAGGTCACATTTCATCCTGACTTGAATCGAAACCATTGTCTCTTCACTGTCACTTGTTCAGAATCCTGTAACTCTCTCTGAAACAAAAATGTTAGTGTTCCAGCACCACGAGGGTCACTGGAGTTCACTAACACATTATGGGTGGAAATTAAACATAGGCAACGGGATCGGTGACTTTGCTAACGAAACTCACCTCACAACAACAACTGAAAGGAAGCTGCACTATTAAGACATCTATTCGACATTATGTAATTTCTAAAGCAGTTTCAAAGGAGGTTTTCACTTGTTTATAAAAACACATTTGGAAAGTTGTGTCCATCCATCTGAAAGGAAAAGTCTTCAGGTTCATGAGAATGGTCTCCTAATTTTGCGATAGCTGAAGACAACAAAAAAGTAGCAACTAGCATCAGGCATAAGTGTTCCTTCTTTGCCCTTACAACGTTAGTGTGCCATTCTTAGTCAAGAATCTGCCTGCCTCTGCCTTAGGAATATTCAATGTCCGAGCCTTCATCGCTCTCTGGGAAGAGAGTTTCACAAATACACAACACTTTGAGAGGGCTGAAACAACCCACATCTTGTGACGTGAGATATTCTTTAGTTTTACTTTCCATCCACTTATTGAAATCTCTCATACAAACTGAAATATTATTTCAGAATTCAACTTAAAAAGACTTTTCGAAATATACTGAGGTTAAACAAGATCACATATTGTCCAGCTAAACTCCAGGAGATTCAGGGCCAGTCTGGTCAATATTTCCTCCTGAAATGCAATTCTTCACAGGAGTCAGTTGAGTGAATCTTGTCTAGACTGCTTTGCATGTCATTATGGCCATAGATCTTTCGCTGTGGTCTCACCAGTACCCTGTAAAACTGTAAAAAAAAATTCCTACTTCTGAATGAATTCTGTTTCAAAAAGGTTTCAACATTTATCTGGCCTCTCTAAAACCTTGATGTGCACGACCTTTTTTGTGTGATCCAGGTGCCTGATTCCTCTGCGCCTCGATCCAATCTCTCCATTTAAATAATTCGTACATTTCCATTAAACTTCCAACATATTTGAACACAGACACATTTTCCATTGTATTCTCCATACACCAATATTTGTTGTTTATTTGACCAACTTTTATCTCCTTATTAACTCGTGTCTTCTTCATATACAAATAAAAACAAGTAAAGTAAAAATATTACATTGTCGATTCCATTGGACTGTGGCTACAGCCTATGTCTTTGACCAAATATTCTGTCTGTATTATGGAAGAATACAAACATTTGAAATAGTCTGTGTCCTCTCAAGCAGGTTCACATATTTATATTCTTCCAGAATGCAAACAGAATATTTCGTCAAAGGCATAAGTCGTCGCCATAATTCAGTTGAATCGACAATGTCATATTTTTAGTCCATGTCCAAGCTATAAATTAGCGCCAATGCAAAATTGTTTTGCAGTCCCATCACTCAGTGCCCATCACTGAAATATGGACAGATGGTGTAGAATCTGTGTGGGAGTAATTGAGAAACAACAAAGGTTAAAAAGGCAGAAAAAGCGAGTGAGGATAAAAATGATCATGTCAGTATGGTAGCCAGTGACATGTGATATTCCACAAGGCTCAGTGTTGTGACGTCGACTTTTTACTTTGTAAATTAATGATCTAGATGAATGTTCTCAGGGCGTTCTGGTTAACCTTTCAGATGATATGAAGATAGGTGGAGAGACAGGAAGCATTGCAGAAGTGGAGAGGCTGCAGAAAGGATAAGACACGTTTGGAGAGTGGGCAAAGAAGTGGCAGATGGATACAATTGGGGTAAGTGTGAGGTCATGCACTTTAGTAAGAAGAATACCGGCATGGAATATTTTCTAAATGCGGGAAAATTCTTCTGTCTGAAGAGCAAAGAGAATTGTTAGGAAACTTTTATATCACGAGACAGTGTGTTTTAAAATCTTATATTCACCAAATGAACTGTGAGTCGATTCATAAACATCAACATCTGTTTATTGAACATAATTAACATTAGAACAATAAATTGTACTATAACGTAACGAAACACACTAGAAACTACTTAATGCTTTAACTTAACCTTGTATGATCGTCTCCCTCCCCAACAGAACATTGCCGGGCTCCACGTGCTGAATTCTCCTTCTTACGATGGACTTGGAGGTATCTTCTGCTTTGGTGGTTATTCTCGATTTACTGCGCTAAGTGGGGTTTTGCTGTGATTCTCGTTCTTCAGAGTCTTCACATCATTTTGGGAGGATATGGAGGATCTGCCAACAGAATGACCATGTTGGATAACTCTGATCAATCAGACCTAACCAAGGGTTGGCACATTGATGGCCCAAGGGAGACATTCCATTGTCCCATTCAAATTCAATTCCAGGTTTGTATTGCAGGGTCTGTAGCTGTCAGGTTTGTTTACAAACTGTCTGGGTAGCTGCAGCCTATCTGGATTCTACAGCATGTGGATTAGCACAGACAGTTTACTCAAGGCTGGAATCCATTACTCAGCATGCTTTAATCATTGTTAATTTTTGTAACTCCATGATAATTTGTTATTATCAATCATAAGTTCATTAATTCAGGTGGCAGGATTGGTCTCAAAGGCAAATACAATGATGACAGTTTTTTAGAAAACTTGAATATAAAAGCATCGATGTACTTCTGAGACTCTATAAGGCTCTAATCAGACCACATTTGGATTATTGTGTGATGTTTTGGGCCCCATACCTCAGGAAGGATATACTGTCCCTTGAGCGTGTTCAGACGCAGTTCACAGGAATGGCCTCAGAACTGAAAAGCTAACATATGAGGTCTCTGTGATTAAACTCGCTGAAGTTGAGAAGGATGAGGGAATCTAATTGAATCATTCAAAACGGCTGTCCAGAGTAGATGTCAGGAAGATGCTTCTATTGTTAGCAGGGAAAGGACCCAAAGGCATAGTCTCATAGTTAAGGGAATACCTTTTATATCGGAGATAAGTAGAAATGTCTTCAGCCAGAGAGTGATGAATCTATGATACGGATGGAAGTTTCCTTTCTTAAAAGACATTAATGAACCACATGAGTTTTCCCTGACAATCGATTCACGATCACCATCAGTCTCTTAATTACACGTTTGAAAACAAGCTCCACCATCTACCATGGCAGAATTCAAATCCAGGGCATCAGAACATTAGCTGGGTATCTCACTTAACAGTTCAGCGATAACACCACCAAGCCACTGCCTTGCCGAGTTCTCCAGAGTGTGACTAACTTGTGTAATATGATTTGCCCAAGACTTTTCCCTCAAGCTATTATTGATTTCCGTGTCAAATCATGAATGATTTTTCTCCATTACGCAATACCTCTTCCACTCACCAATATGCTTTAATTGAGAGGTTATTTAGTATCTCCTTTTGTCTTTACCTTTTTTTCATCTGTCCTGCCCTTGATAGTTTTGTTTTGTTTTTTCCTGGCCAGTCCACCCAAGCCAACTCCTTCCTTAGCCCAATATAATTATCATTGCTCAACACTAAAACCGTCATATGTGACTCTTGTCCTTATACATTCAATCTGAGTTTGAAATTACAGCGTGTTGCGGTCACTGCGTCCAAGACGATCCTTAACTGCAAAACCATTCATCAATCCTTCCATGTCACATAATATCAAATCTGAAGTAAACCGTTCTCTGGTTGAATCCATGCTCTCAAACTATCCTTCATACAGTCTACGAATTGTTCTTCGAGGCTACCTTTGCCAAGTTGATTAATTGAATCAATATGCATGTTCTTCCAATGTTGTGCCCTTGTCAACAGCAGTCATTGTTTCCGAACTCAGAAATGCTTCTGGTGAACAGTGGCTGAGTTTTTCTTTTCCCAAGAGGTTTCTTCTCTTGCTTTTTGTTTATGCCTGGACTGATTTACGTGTCGTTCCCTCGTGCCAATATCATTTCCCAGTGCAGCCTTGATATCATACTTAACCAATACATCAATTCCACCTCTTGATCCTCCTTGTCTAACCTTCCAGAATAGTGAGTGCCCTTGGACATGTCACTGCCCAGCCCTGATCTCTCTGTAACCATGTTTCAGCAATCTGCACCAGGTCATACACATTTATCTCTGTACCTATTGTCAGCTCATCATTATTTTATCCAAATACGTTCATGGATTTATGAAGGGGACATCATGGTTGACTAATCTTCTTGAATGTTTGAGGATGTAACTCTGAAGATGGACGAGGGAGATCCATAGATGTCGTGTACCTGGACTTTCAGAAAGCTTTTGATAAAGTCCCACACAGGAGGTTAGTGAGTAAAATTAGGGCGCATGGTATTGGGGGCAAAGTACTAGATTGGATTGAAAATTGGTTGGCTGATAGGAAACAAAGGGTAGTGATAAACGGCTCCATTTCAGAATGTCAGGCAGTGACCAGTGGGGTACCGCAGGGATCTGTGCTGGGACTGCAGCTTTTTACAATATATGTTAATGATATAGAAGATGGTATCAGCAATAACATTAGCAAATTTGCTGATGATACAAAGCTGGGTGGCAGGGTGAAATGTGATGAGGATGTTAGGAGATTACAGGGTGACCTGGACAAGTTAGGTGAGTGGGCAGATGCATGGCAGATGCAGTTTAATGTGGATAAATGTATGGTTATCCACTTTGGTGGCAAGAACAGGAAGGCAGATTACTACATCAATGGAATCAGTTTAGGTAAAGGGGCAATACAGAGAGATCTGGGTGTTCTTGTACACCAGTCAATGAAGGCAAGCATGCAGGTACAGCAGGTAGTGAAGAAGGCTAATAGCATGCTGGCCTTCATAACAAGAGGAATTGAGTATAGAAGCAAAGAGGTGCTTCTGCAGCTGTACAGGGCACTGGTGAGACGACACCTGGAGTACTGCATGCAGTTCTGGTCTCCAAATTTGAGGAAAGACATTCTGGCTATTGAGGGAGTGCAGCGTAGGTTCACGAGGTCAATTCCTAGAATGGCGGGATTACCTTACACTGAAAGACTGAAGCGACTGGGCTTGTATACCCTTGAGTTTAGAAGACTGAGAGGGGATCTGATTGAGACGTATCAGATTATGAAAGGATTGGACACTCTAGCAGCAGGAAACATGTTTCTGCTGATGGGTGAGTGTCGAACCAGACGACACAGCTGAAAATTACTGGTTAGACGATTTAGGACAGAGATAAGGAGACACATCTTCACCCAGAGAGTGGTGGCTGTGTGGAATGCTCTGCCCCAGAGGGCAGTGGAGGCCCAGTCTCTGGATTCATTTAAGGAAGAGTTGGATAGAGCTCTCAAAGATAGTGGAATCAAGGGTTATGGAGATAAGGCAGGATCTGATAAGGAATGATCAGCCATGATCATGTTGACTGGCGGTGAAGGCTCGAAGGGCTGAATGGCCTACTCTTGCACATATTGTCAATTGTCTATTGTCTATTGTTTTGCTTTTAGGTACAAAGTTTTATTGGTTTGTCTTTCCCTTTTCATACGCTTTGTACACTAGCTTCCTGATCTCACACACTTCACTCCTTCACATCCCCCACACTGTCCAATCTTATTTGTTTAATCCTGATAATTATGCACCTCATCTCTATCATTTATTCTAATCTACAACTCACATTTTGAACTGACATGATGCATCCTTCATCATGGTCGTGAGACTGGTCATGCCTGCTGTCCTATTCACCTCTACTTTCTGCTCAGTTTCTGACTAGCTGCTTTGGTTCCCAGCCTCCTGGTTTATTAGTATAAATCCACCCAATTTCCACTAGCAAACCGCCCCACAGGGATGTTGGTGCTCCTCCAGTTAAGATGCAACCTGTCCATTTTTGAAAGCTCTCAATTGCCCTGGAAGAGAACCTAATGATCCAAAAGTTGAAACTCTCACCCCTGTACTAGGTCTTTAACCACATGTTGAACTATATCATTTTCCTAATCATTACCTCTTTTCCACGTGGCACTGGGAGTAATTTAGACATTCCAGCGGATTGTTCTCTCTCTCTCACACACACACACACACACACAAACACAACATACGCATGCACACGTGCACACAGACAGACTTGTGCACACAAATGCACACATGAGCACACACGCACACACATGCACACAGACAAATACAGGCACACAGACAAACACACACCACATTACTTTGTAGAAGTACAGCAGTAACCTTATAAATATTCGGAATGACAACTGGAATGAACAAACTGGTTAAAGGTAGGGTGTGAACAATTCGGGTTACTCTTCATTAAGCAGAACGGACAAAGATGTGAACTTATTGCAGTGCTCAAAATTATGGAAAAAAATGACAGCTTAAAATACAAATAATCTGTTCCTGTTCGTTGGCATTTCAGCGTCTTGGAGTCCTAGTTTCAAGATTGTCCGCACAAGAGCTAGAAGTGACATAAGGAAAAACCTCTTTATTGAGAGATTTGTTCGAATTTAAAATGCTCTGCCTGGGAGATTTGTGAATGAAGATTCATAAAGGAACTGGATATATACTTGTAAGTTACGAATGTAAAGGGCTGCAGAGACCGCGTGGCAAATGGGAGGCGTTTGGGAGACATTTCCGGAGCGGATGCATACACACTGGCCTAATAACCTCCTTCTGTCCATTAAAGTTCCGTAATCTATCATGTACAGATGCACGTCAACACCAGTATCTGATTATTTCCTGTTGTAAATGTTGGCAAATATCTGATCATATTTGCTGCAGCATAACCATTTAAAATGCAAGTATTGCAATGTCAGCTTGATGATGAAGTCTAATTATTACTCAGCATATAAATATTTTAAATCTTGTATCCGAATTACTAAAACAAATATTTCTTTGCTTTGGCACAAAAACACTTTGTAAATGTTAGACTTTTCTCTCAAACGGAAATATGTTCATCATTTTTTATCACTAACCAAACTTCGCTTTAAATGCCATTCATTCTTTTAAAAAAGTACAAGCTTTCAAACTTTTGTTCACTACAACGTAATATCACAAATCATTTATTTAAGTTAATATTCACAGTGCATGTAGAATTATTGTCATTTCTCAATTGTTGGTAAATAACTGAAGCTCGTACATTTAAGTGAGAAATTAAACTGATTTTTATTTAAATATATAAGAACGCTTTTTCTATATGATTGTTCAATTATTTTCTCAATCTAAATATGTAATCGGTCAGATGCCAAGCACTTTCCAAATGTTGGTGTGACAATGTATTTATTTGAATACCGACAATGAGCATGCAATTGTAAGCACGTATATAGTCAGATAGCATTTTCTTTGTTCGAAATAAAATAAAATGTGCATTCTTTATTTATGCATCATTAAATGTTGACAGGAGCTTGTATTTTTGTTCCATAAATATAACATCAACCTCATTGTTTTCAGAGATGACGCAATTATTATTTGGTTGAATAATCATACTTCACATCTTATTTTTGCGCAATTCATGTAACATAGCAAATATCTGATTTGTTTTTATCATAAGCTCATCACCTTGCAATCATAAGCTTCGTTGAAAACAGATTTAAAAGGATCTGAATTCAGGCAGAGTGTAACTGAACCTCGTAGCTGCCTAAGGCACTTCGTGAGATCCTGGCCTGCCCCTAAATATATCCAGAGAACGACCACGTGATTCAGGGCAGCCATTCAAGCATTATTTCACAACAAATCATTTGGACTCCACCTTGGGCTGGGTAGAAACTAGCCACCGGGCTATCAATGGTCTCTGTGTAAGAACAAATGCTGTCCAAATTAGACATCAATGACTGGCTAGCAACCATGCTTTACAAATGCATTTTTAAGTCAGACCCTGGCCCAGAGAGCAGATGTGTGGACATGGAGTGTCAGAAGCACACCTCACAAACTATTTACGGTGATGACATCTGGCCTACCTCCTCGACTCCATACATCTGCAACCTTGTCAGGCACTGAGTGGAGACGTTATCAAGGCGAAACCGAAGACAGCAGATGCTGAAAGTAAGAGTCGTGAGGCTGGAGCTGGAAAAGCACAACAGCTCAGGCAGCATCCGAAGAGCAGGAAAATCGACATTTCGTCCAAAAGCCCTTCATCAACAATAAAAATGGGATCCATGAGGGTGGAGTGATAAATGGGAGGGGTTGGGGCTGGGGAAAGGTAACTGAGAGTGCGATAGTTGGATGGAGGTGTGGGCAATGGTGATACATCGGAGGGGAGGGTGGAGCAGATAGCTGGGATGGAAGGTGGACAGGTGGGCACGGTGGCTCAGTTTTGAGCACTGCTGCCTCACAGTGCCAGGGACCAGTTTCGATTCCAACCTCAGTCGACTCTCTGTGTGGAGTTTGCACATTCTCCCACATGACTGCATGGGTTTCCTCCGGGTGTTCCGGTTTTCTCGCACAGTCCAAAGCTGTCCAGGCCAGGTAAATTGGCCATGTTAAATTACCCATAGTTACAGGTGCATTAGTCAGAGAGAAATTGGTTACTCTTTGGAGGTTTGGTACGGACTTGTTGGGCCAAAGGGCCTGCTTCCACTCTGTAGGGAATCTAAAAAAAAAACCCATTCCCACTTTGAATAAAAAGATGGGAGGGTTTATGAGTGCGATGCTAAGCTGGAAGTTTGGAATTGTGATAAGGTGGGAGGAGGAGAAATGTGGAAACTGATGAAATCCACATTGATGCCATGGGGTTGGAGTGCCGCAAGGTCGAAGATGAGGTGGTAAGGGAGTGGCAATGGATGAAGCCCTGGATCTGCATGTCCTCAGCAGAGTGGAAGGTGGAAGTGAAGCGTTCTGCCACGGGGCAGTGGGGTTGCTTGGTGTGGGTGTCCCAGAGATGTTCTCTGAAGTGCTCTGCGAGTAGAGGTCCTATCTCCCCAACGTATAGAAGACCGCATTAGGAACAATGGATACGGTAGCTGACATGTGTGGAACTGCAGGTGAATCCGTGATGGATGTGGAAGGATCTTTCGGGCCTTGGGCGGGGGGGGAGGTGTGCGCACAGGTCTTGCATTCCTGTGGTGGCAGGGGAACGTGCCTAGACAGGAGGGTGAATTGTTAGGGACCTGACGAGCACTACCTATCTTTTATCCTGTTTTCTGCATTCAAATTTGATTTTCCAGAATGAATCGCTTCAGACTTTTCCAAGTTGAAATCCATCTGCCACTTATCAGCCCAGTTTTTCATCCTGTCAATGTCCCAGTGCAAACGACAACAGCCCTCCACACTATCCACAATTCTACCGACCTTTGTTCCATTGACAAATATAATAGCCCACCTTTCCACTTCCTCGTCCAAATTATTTAAAAAAAAAACACAAACAGTAGAGTTCCCAGAACCGAATCCTGCAGAACACCACTTTTCGCCGAGCTGCAGACTGAATACTTCCCGTTTACTACCACATAGTGTCTCTATGGGCCAGTCAATTCTGTATCCAGACAGACAGGTTTCTCCGTATCCCCAGCCTCCTTGCCTTCTGAATGAATCTACCATGGGTAACGTGGTCAAACGCCTTGTTAAATCCATGCACACCGCATCCACTGCTCTACCTTGTTCAATGTGTTTGATCCTATCCTCAAACACTTGCCCCTCACAAAGCCATGCTGACTATTTCTAATCAAGCTATGTTTTTCCAAGTAATCAGAATGTCTATCTCTCAAAATCCTCTCCATTACTTTGCCTAATGCTGATGTAAGACTGACTGGACTGTAATTCTCAGGATTATACCAATTCTCTTTCATGAACAAGAGTGTAACATTTGCCATCCTCAATCATCTGGCACTACTCCAATGGAGAGTGAAGACGCAAATGTGCAGAAATCTCTTCTCTCACCTCCTGTAGCAACTTAGGGTGTTTCCCCTCTGGCCCAGAGGATTTATCTATTCCTATGTTTGTACTTCAATTAATCTGTACTTCACCTGAAATTGTCTACTCCCTGTCCAACCAACTGATTAACTGCTTTCCATTTCAAGGCTATGTACGATGCTACTTCACTTAGCATGTATGCTTCCCAATATCCTGTGAACCATGGAATGAAAAATATTGGAAGGCATGAATGCGCTCCTGTTGAAGGGGTGATGCCCAAATAATTGACTCTCTTGCTCCTCAGATGTTTATGACTGGCTGTTCGTTTTCAGTGCCACACGTTTCTGATCTGATCTCCAGCATCTGCCGTCCTCATTTTGTTGTGGTTCTGTTCGCCAAGCTGGGAATTTGTCTTGCAAACGTTTCGTCCCCTGTCTAGATGACATCCTCAGTGCTTGGGAGCCTCCTGTGAAGCGCTTCTGTGATGTTTCCTCCGGCATTTATAGTGGCCTGTCTCTGCCACTTCCGGTTGTCAGTTCCAGCTGTTCGCTGCAGTGGCCGGTATATTGGGTCGAGGTCAATGTGTTTGTTGATAGAGTCTGTGGATGAGTGCCATGCCTCTAGGAATTCCCTGGCTGTTGTCTGTTTGGCTTGCCCTATAATGGTAGTGTTGTCCCAGTCGAATTCATGTTGCTTGTCATCTGCGTGGTGTGGCTACTAAGGATAGCTGGTCGTGTCGTTTCTTGGCTACTTGGTGTTAATGGATACGGATCGTTAGCTGTCTTCCTGTTTGTCCTATGTAGTGTTTTGTGCAGTCCTTGCATGGGAATTTGTACACTACATTGGTTTTGCTCATGCTGGGTATCGGGTCCTTCGTTCTGGTGAGTTGTTGTCTGTAGCCACATACGCAGATGTACTGAATGTACATCTTAATCTTCTCAGCCAAGGCTCTTTCATGTCCCCTTTTCACACTACTGATTTCCTTCTTCAGTAAATTCCTGTGTCCCTTATGTACCTCCAGGGATTCACTTGATCCCAGCTGCCTGTAACGGAGCTGCTTTTGTTTTTCTGGTCAAAGCCTAAATATCTCTTGTCATCCAGTTTCCCCATTCCTGCCAACTTTCCTTTCACCTCCACAATAACAAATAGACCTTGAACTCCAGTATCTCACGTTCAAAGGACTCCCACCTGCCAGAGGTCCCTTTGCAGGCACCGAACTATTCCAGCAAACACCTGCAAACTCTTACCTAATTCCATATAAATTCGTCTTGCCCGAATTTAGAACTTGAAGCTGTGGATCAGTTTTGTCTCTCACTCTAAATATGTGAACATTAATAGAACTATGGCCATTGGTTCCATTGTGCTCCCACACTGTCACCTCCGTCACCTGTTCTGTCTTATTTCCTAAGAGTAGGTCGAATTTTGCCCCTTCCTGAGTAGGCCCTACTACATACTGCTTGAGGGAATTTTCCTGGCGCAATTAACGGATTCCACCCCACTAAATCCCTTAACGCGCTGGAAGTGCCAGTCAATGTTATAAAAACTAAAATCCCCAATTATGACAATCCTTTTGCTTTTGCATGTCCCACCTCTCTGCCAGTATATTAGTTACTCTAATTCCTGGTGACTATTTCGGGGCCTATAGTACAGCCCCTATAACATCACCATACACCTTCCTATTTATTAGCTCCATCCACAAATCCTCGCTGTTTGATCCTTCAGTTATTTGAAATCTGTGTTACTCCCCTAACTCCCCCCCTTTCCGCCACTCCCTGTCCTGCCTAAAGCTATACCCTGGCACATTAAGCTGCCAGTCCTGTCCCTCCCTTAGCTATGTTTCTGGAATGCTTGTAATATCCCAGTCCCACATAGCTATCAATGCTCTGAGTTCTTCGCCCTTACCTGTCAGTTCTCTTCCATTGAAATAAATGCAATTTAATAAAAACAGGTATTCTCACTCCCTGTTGTGTTCCAGCCTGACCTGTCTTTTCACTTTACTGTTTATGATTACTGTATCTCCTTCCAGCCTCGCACTTGCCCCCATGCTCTTGAGGATCTCATCTTCTGCCAATCTTGTTTAAACCCTCCTGTGGAGCACGAGCAAACCTGCCTGCCACGATATTGGACCCCCCCCCCCCCCACTCCCCCAGTGCATCTGCCACCTGGGCCTCTTCAACAGGTCAACTCTGTCACAGAAAAGACCCCAATGATCTAAAAATCTGAGTGCCTTCCCCCTGCACCAATTCTTTAGTTATGCATGTATCTGCCATATCCTTCTCTTCTTACTTTCATGAGCTCATGAAACAGGAAGTACTCAGGGATTACCACTTCGACGTCTTGGTTTTTAACATTTCTCCTAACTCTCTATAATCACACTGGAGGACCTCATTCCTATATCTACGTGTATCAGTTGTGATGCCAACGTGCACAATGACTTCTGGCTGTTCACCCTCCCCCTTGACAACGTTCTGCAGCCGCTCGGAGACTTCCTGAGACCTGGCACCTGGGACGTAGCACAACTTGCTGGTATCCCGTTTGAGGCCCCAGAATCTCCAAAGTGCCCCTCCAACAATCGACTCTCCTATCTCTAAGACCCTGTTTAAATTTACAGTTTCCCGCTATGCTCCAAAACCAGTGGTAGTACCACCAATTTGGCTACTGCTGCTTTCCCTTGAACGGTTGTTCCCTCCAACAGTATCAGAAGTGGTATACTTGTTTTCGTGGGGAATGGCCACAGGAGATAGCTGCACTCTCTGCCGACTCCCTTTGCCATTCCAAACCTACTCTCTGCCTGAAACACGATAGGGAGCAAGGACTGTCTGTTGGATTAAATTGTGTTTATTTAAATGCAACAGGGCAGACAGGTAAGACTGATAAACTCAGGGCATGGATGTTTATGTGGGACTGTGCCATTATAGTCATTACAGAAACATGGTCAGGGTGGGTCTTGGGCGTGACCACCACACTAAAGCAGTTATATGTTAGGTTTGCAGCATCTCCAATAATCCTGAGTGCATCCAGCTCCAGGTCCCAAACATGGTCTCCCAGGAGCTGAGCTGGGTGCACTTTCTGCACGTGTAGTCAACAGGGACGGTGGAAATCTCTCTGAGCTCCCACATCCCACAGGAGGAACGTACAACAGGCCTAACTGCCATCTTGATTGCTGTAATAATAAATTAAAAAGACTTTATTTGAGCTTGCCTGCACTTTTTTCTTAGCTGCTGCTGTCTGAAGCCTCTCAAACCAATGACTTACTACTTACTCTGCTACCAACTGCATTTTCTCTACTCCTCCACATTTCCTTTTGTTTCCTGAAGAAGGGAGACACTACAGTAATGCGATGTTTGTGCCTTAGACACTCCTTGACACCAAACACATGACGACCTGCTCTCCAGAGCACGTTATTACTGTACTTGGTGGGTGTCTTATTGAGTCTTCCTCCTGCTGGTGGTGACTGTGCTGAGGCAAATATTCACCCCAACAGCCAATCCGCGTTGTCGCAGTCCCCTGGTCCTTTCTGTCTATTAATACTGCATTTATGAAATCCTTGAATAGGTCGATTGCTTTCCAAACTGTGTCTCACTCCAAAGGGAGAGAGGTTATGTTCCAGTGAACACAGGGCTGTTGGAAAAAGAATTGTATTAGACATTGGAGCAACATTCTTGCTATCTGCCCACTAAGTCTGCTTTTCTGTTCAATTTCGTTATATTTATTCTGATAATCCCCATTCTACTTGACTGCATTTTCCCTATAACAAACCCTTGTTTAATGATCAGTCTGCCTCAGCCTTCAAGATGTTTAATGATCTAACCTCAACAGACCTCAGAATTGTCGACAATTGTTTCCCTCTCATTGTTGGGAGACTTGGTAATCTTTAATCCTTATTTCTAGCAATCTATGTGAGAGTTATGCCAACGTTAGATGTTATCCTGTACCATCACACCTTCGCTGTGGCCAGAGACAAGAGTAAAATGAAAAATGTCAGAGCCTGTGCTCTTCTCCCTCATCTTCCGCATCAGCCTAAGTTACAGCTCACGAGGATCTGGGGATTTGTCCACCCTTTACCCTGCATAAACTTTCAATTCTTCCTTGGCTTCTGGAACAAATCGTTCAAGGGGCACACTGTTACTCTCCCTGAATTCAGGAACTGCTTCCCCCAACTGAAGACCGATATGAAGCCCGTGGTTAACATATCCTGTGGCTCCGTCCACAGGCTGCCCCCTTTGTCTATAATACACCCCCTTCTTTCTGCTGTTACCCTCTTCCTCTTAATAAACTGATATAATGTCTTTGGATTCTCGTTAAACTTACCCACTAATGTTTTATCACGATTCCCCTTCTGCTCTTCTACTGAAGTTTTAAGATTAGCCCGACTTTTTCTATATTCATTTAGTGCATCCTTTGACCTGCTCACTTTGTACCTGATTTCAGCTTCTCTTTCGTTTTTAATTCTGTTCTGATTTTTTTGTTGACACCCGAGGTTCTCTAGGCTTGTTTTCCAAATTTTCACCTAGGTTGACTAGGTCGGGGAAGTAGACGTCAAAAGCACAGCAGGTCAGGCAGGAACAAGAGAATCGATATTTCGGGCATAAGCCTTTCATCAGGAATGTCCAAAACATCGATTATCTTGTTCCTCGGATGTTGCATGACCTGCCATGCTTTTCCAGTACCACACTTGTGGATTCTGATCTCCAGCATCTGCAGTGCTCACTTCCTGCTAGGGTGGTAAATTTAGTCAATATAGATTTCAGTTACACCAGGACAAGATAATGCTTTTCAACCCCGGGAGCTTGATATACAGTTACAGGAGGAGGCCAGTCAGCCCATCGAACCTATACAATTGTACCGAGAATAAATCATGCAGCACCAGTATCCTGTTATGCAGCGACAGGATCCGTCTATTCAGCTAATTCAGGTCAGTAACACAGGAAATGGAAGAGGCCACAAACTGACTGGACTCTGGGGAATGTTGGAATAACACAAGGCTATTTAGCTCCTGAAACCTGTCCTCTCCTTCAGTAAGGTCAGAGCTGATCTCCTCTTGGCAGCAATTTCTATTTCATGCTCAAATCTTTGTAGCCCTCGACTCTCAAAATTAATTGACACCCTCCTCACCCCCTCCCAATCATTTCAGGTATGCAACTGTCTGGGATAGAGAGGCACCAACAATCACTATCCTCTGAGAGAAGGAAAGAACCCTCACACATATACCTTGGCCTATTTAAATGAGCAAAAACATGAACACAGCGTCAGAGTGACTGGCCCTGACATTACATCAAGATTTGAATGAGCAAGGTTTCAAAGGGTCGGAACAAGATTGAACTTAAAAGGAATCAGCTGGAAACTCCACACTGGTTGTGGGGAGTCATTCAGAACACAATGTGGCTGGTGGACATCAATCGTCTCAGTCCCTGGATAGCTCTGTGGGTGATCCTCAGGGTAGCTTCCTCAGCACAAATATCTTCAGCTGCTTCATCAATATCTTTCCTTCCGTTATTCGATCAGAAGAGAAGATGTTCAGTGAAGATCACATAAAGCATCAAAACCTGGACAATATTCAAGTTCATGCTGTTAAAATGCAGGTATCATTCGTGTGGTAGCACTGCTGGACCCTGAACATTTCCACAGTACAGAAAGAGGAACTCATGCATCATCTCAAGCTGGTTTCATTGGAATGTGAGAAAGCCATTCAGCCCATCGAAATTATTCGATAAGAAGAGACACCGCCCATTCACTCTCTGAGATTTTATTTTAAAATCTGCAAATGTTGGAATTCAAAGTAGACAGTCAGGACGCCGGAACAACACAACAAGAGAGGCGGCATCAGGAGGTGAGAAGTCAACGACCTGAGTAAAAGCCTTCTCCAGGTCTGGGAGTGTGTGAGTGTGTGTGTGTGGCGAGGGGGGGGGGGGGGGGGTGCTGGTTAAGGGGGTCTACATTTAAAGAGGAGGGGTGGGGAGGTGGAGACAGGATGGTGAGGTTGTGATAGGTGAAAATAAAGTACAGGTTATGACCGGGTTGGTCGATGGGAGGAATAAATCCAGTTGGGAGATGGAAGAAGGGCTGATCAGAGGAATGGAAGGGAGGAGAAGGGGCTGGAAATGTTTTGTGGGATTGGAGGGGAGGTTATTTGAAATTGGAGAACTCAATGTTGAGTCCCCCAGGCTGTGGGCTGCCCAGGCGAATGGTGAAGTGTTGTTCATCCAATTTGCGGTTTGGTTCATTGTGGCATTGGAGGAAGTCAAGGATGGCCACGTTGGAAAGGGCTTGGGAGGGGGAATTGAAATCGGCAGTGACTGGGAGGTCAGCTCAGCCCTTACGGGCCCAGCTGTGATGCTCAGCAAAACATCCCCTTAGTTTACATTTGGGATCGCCGATGTAGAGAAGACCACATCTGGAGCACCAGATACAGTAAACTAGGTTGGATCCCAACAGCTGGCACATCTTCCACAAGGACAATTCCCTTCGCTAATCTTTGGTTCGTGCCACACTCCCCACCAAACCCTCCAATCCGCACTGACAACTGCCCCTACAAGGGGAAAAGATGCATCAACTGCTGGCACACAATCTACCTCACCTCCATCCAGCGCCCCAAACAGAACTTCCAGGTGAAACAGAGATTCACCTGCCTCCCTTCAATCCTAGTGTACTGCATCAGGTGCTTCCGATGTGGTCTTCCCTACACTGGGGAGACCAAACATAAACTAAGGGCGCATTTTCCCAACCAAAACAGCCGAGCCCAATGGGACAGATGTGAGCTCCCAGTCAGCATCCATTTCAATTCCTCTTCCACTGCTCTCCCCAGCCCCGACCATTTCCTTCTCTCTTTATCTGCAGCTCCCCTACGACCACCCCCAATTCTGAAGAGCAGTTATACCGGAAATATTGACTTCTCCACCTCCTGATGCTGCCTGGCTTGTTGTGTTCTTCCATCCTCCTGTTTGTCTATTATTACACAGGATGATAAGGAGTCTAGTCAGTCTCGTCTAGTCAGCACAACACGCTGGTTAGTAGCTACCATGAGTCACCCAATAATGAACCTCTTCCCTGGGATGAGGAGGAGGACATACAATCCCTCGAGACACTGACACATGAAAAGAAGAGAACATTCAGCTCCTCCAAACTGTTCAATGAAATAGGAGGATGTCATTGATGCTGCAACACGACAAACCGATGAAGCAGAGACTGCACAGACAGACTGGCCCAAGTTGTTCCTCCTGGCACCATTGCTAATGCTTACACGTGTTACAATAATGTGGTTTGCTGATGGAGATGGCTTGTCCCTAGTCATAAGGAGGCATCTGCCATCTCCGAGAAGACAGGCTCGTCTTCTGCATGGAGATCAGAAACTTTTGGGAATGGCCAACTCTATCAGAGTGTATCTGCTGACATGTTTGTGAACAACATCATGCTTAGTGGAGTGTCTCATTCCAGCTGTACGTTGAGATGGTGAGAGTTCATTCAGAATCTGCAGCTCTCTCACAATCAACATGGGGTCTCCACAGAGAGTGTAAACTATCAGAGAGTCATAGAGTTTAACAGCAGGGAGACAGTCTCTTTAGCCTAAATTGGACTATGTCAACCAAAATGTCCATTCATGTTAACTCCATTTCCCTGCACTTGGCCCATATCCTGCTAAACCTTTCCTATTAACGTATTTGTACACATATGAAAACATATACTGCAGGAAAACACGTTATATTTCACGATATCGTTGTTTTGTTTTGTGAATAATGAGTCCTGGTTCAAAACACTCAAGTTTTATTGCAATCACTTTTTAATCGTTTGCAGCATTACAGATTAAACACTCATTTCCTTCACACTCTCCTCATGGTACCATCACTGCAGAGATTAGTCTGGTCAAACTCCTTTACAGTATCTCACTGAGACAAGAGGATCATTCCTTATAATGGAGAGATAATCTGTTCACAGTACCCCACGTGCTGTCTCAAGATCTGTCTACAACTGCAGGGAGGTGTCTTCACGCCTATATTTGAATCATTTTTCAATGAAGGACATTATAAAATATAATGTGCTGATTACTTGCTGCTCTGTATGCATTCTGTCAGTGACTCATGACCAAGGACATTCGGCTCCTTTTCACAAAGAGCACTTCCCATCATCTCACCTTCTCATAAATACAAAATGAGAAGGATGGTATGTTTTACCAAGTAATTTCTTTGCCCTGCGAAACGTTATACTTCCAGCACAGCCACGCCATCAGCAACGTCACTACTGCCATTGTAGATGTTTGGAGACGCTGAGGAGGGGCTGGCCTAGCTGTATTATCTCCGGATTATTAATGCAGCGGCCCAAGTCATGACCCAGAGCACATATTCAATTCCCACCGCAGCAAATATTGGAATTTGAGTTCAATAAAATATCACGAATTAAGAAACAATGAAACGATTGTCAGAAAAACCTACCTGGCACACTGATGCCCTTCAAGGAATGAGATCTATCATCTTCAACTGATCGGGCTTACATGCGACTCTAGACCCATAGAAATATTGTTAACTCTCGGCTGCCGTTTGAAATGTCCAAGCCCAACTACTCAGTTATATCACTCACTATAAATTCTCAAAGAAACTAAACCAGACGGAACTAAGCATTGAATGCTTACAGCCCACAGACTGCAGTGGTCAGGAAGGCAGCTCACCAACAGCTTCTCAAGGACAACGTGGAAAGGGCATTGCATGCTGTCCCAACATCCCATTAATGATTTTTTAAAAAGATGATTACCCTTAAGAAAGAAAGACAAGGGGACATAACTCACTTCAAACCGTGACTTGGATGTATACCTTACATGGACAGGATTTTCGTTAATATGGCAACAGGAGAAAAATAAATAAGATTAATGTTGATTTATATTTCCATTCCATCTGGTCATCAACAATCCCTCTATTTGCTCCTTTCTCTCTATCTCTCTCTTTCTCTTTCTGTTCAAATTCCTCCTTCTCCCCTTCACAACATACATCCCTGTCACCAACATCAATCACACTATTTCCCAGTTGTGTGCAGTTCTGATGGATGGTCATTGGACTCGAAATGTCAATTCTATTTTTCTCTCGATCCGACGCCGCCAAATCTGCTCAGTTTCTCTGGCACTTCCTCATTCTCCTGATCTCGCGCATCATTCTTTTTTTCCCAACGTTTAGTGTTGTCATTATTTCGGATGTCTGCATCGCTGTTAAGGGCACCGTTTGTTGACCTCACTAAATGCCCTTTAAAGTGAGGTCACTCCTTAAAGCAGTATAAAGCAAAGCACATTGCTGTGGACCTGACGTCGTCTTTATCCAGACCAGGTAATAATGTTAGATTTCTTTACCAAAGGACATCAGTGAAATAGATTAACTTATCAACAAAATGCTAGTGGGGTTATATTAGTGAAATTCGCTTTTATTTCCAGTTCCTATCATTTGAGTTTAAGTTCTCTCATCATCTGAGATAGGATTTGAAACAATGTCTTTAGTGTATAACCTGGACCACTGAATGACGTGGCCAGCGACATTACTATTCTGACACAGTGTACCTGACATGTAATTACTTTAGAGACAAGAACAAGGTCATGATGGAAACATTGTAATGGAAAGAGTGATTAGAAGAGAGCTGGAATCATGAAGTCTGAAATTTTCTAAGGCATTTATAATGGTGTATTTAGCAACTGCACAAACGTCAAGCTGTGGAATGGGGATTTCATGGAGCTGGTGGTGGGTCTGTTTGATGATGGAGAGAATGTGAATACATAAATCAATTCAGGGCAAATAGATATTTCCGGATTGTGAACAGTCTTGTCCTCAGATGTGTGTGAGGGCGGGGGTGTGGGCGTTTTTGAAATTTGTGGTAATGAATGGACTTGCATTTGAAACTGAAGATAGTAGTTTCCAACTTTGCCAAATATAGTTAACAGAAATAGCACTGAAGTTCACCATGGCTTATGGGATTGATAAATAGATAGAGATGGGGAGACTTACCAGGAACACCAACAATAGCAAGCATGGGATAGTAACCAGCCTGAATAATCAGCAGTACACCGTATATTCGAAATGGTAATCTGTTCCAATACCTGGAAACAATTAAAAGACCAGAGGATAAACTCCTGCCCATTGTTGCAGCATTCCATCCTAGGGTTCTCAGATTCTGAACCACTGTTGGAACATTCCAGTCTACTGTTCTCAGATTCTGATCCATTGTTGGAACATTCCAGTCTACTCTCAGATTCTGATTCATTGTTGGAACATTCCAGTCTACTCTCAGATTCTGACCTCTCCTCTCCCTGTCTCTGCAACTGCTGATTCCTGTTAGTGTTGAAGGTGATGTATCTGCTGATACAATGGGATAAATTATTGCAAGAAGCTCCTTACTAATAGAAGAGGGAAACCATCCAGCGATATCATTAGGATCCATGGAGACTGACATCAATAACATTCACTGAGCAAACAAATCCAGTTAACCCCTTTCAGTATGGTATAAATAATAACTGGATTTGATTGAATGTTGATATTGCTGACTATTGATCACATCTCCCATCACCAATTGTTCTCGTGAAGTTAGTTGTGAGGGAGATGATGGATGTTTCCTTATCACAGGCTAGATGATTCCGCTGTATTGTCCGTTTGCAATGCTGTAACCACCTGAACACAGCCCCTCCCCCCCCCCCCCCCCCCCCCAACACAGCCACCCACAAAATACAAAATCTAGATGTAGTGAAAGTGCTGATCTCTCCTCAACTAGACCAGACGCCAGCCAATAGATTCTCACTGGGTATATTTTTCCTGACCATACACAGGAAGTGTGGATCTGTCTAGACATTCTTCTCTTTGCTCTAATAAAACAATGTTGAACCTTCAACACATAATTTGATTCAGCTTCGTTTTATATAAACTCACAAACGCTTGAATACGCTTTATTGGCTTCAAAGCAGTAAGATTTGCATGTATTGAATTCAGTCCAAAGCCATATGTGGCATATTGTCACAAAACCGGTCCTTTTCCAAGGTTATGTTGACTTTAATTTTTTAAAGACGGTCTAAATGAACCAAGATCCCAATATGTCTGAACTTTGAAAGTTTCATTGGGATCCTTTTGTTTATATCTAACAGGTAATGCCTCAGCAAGAAGGCTTTCTCGTCTTTAATAGGAAACTTGTATAATCAAGAGGACGTGACCAACTCTCTAACTGGACGAGTCTGATCGGTTCTGGAGTTATTTAAGTCAGGGTCACTGTTGGAACTGGACGCTCTCCCCATCCATCTGCCCTTCTGACCTTATAACCTGTAAGCCTTTGTGTCAGTTTTACGCTTGGTGCTAAGGGGTTTGCTTATTGGGATTGTTGCAAGTATTTGGAACAGGATCCTAAAGTCTGGATAGCCTGTTGGGTTTATATAGGATTAGTTATTCAGGTATTCTATTTTTGGTTTCTTATGTTTCATTCGGTAATTTGGTAAATAAATGCTATTTGTTTAAAACTCGGCAGTCTGACCAGTTAATTCACTCAAGAAAGATCCATTCTACACTAACTTTTAAGAAATAACAAAGTTACGGTCTGGGCTAGTTGCTTAAAATGTTCTGTGGGGTCGGGCCTGTTCCATAACAGAATGGAGGCCATTTGCGGGATTTAGCCAGCGAGTGGCAAGTATTCGTGTCTCCTATTCCGTGTGTTGATTTGGTGGGGACTCAGAGCTTTAGACAGCAATGGCTCTTGCAGGAATCAAGGATGTTTTGGAGGTGGAAGATGTGACCTTGGGGTTTTTAACAAAATGCACATAAGTCCAAGTTGTGGGAATTAGTAGAAAAGCGTGTGTTGAAGCTAACTCCTAACGTGAGGAAAGATGAGATGATTGCAGCAGTATCTTAGCATTCCAATTTGCTGGAAACTCCATCAGGATCTGTAGAGATGAGCAAACTTCAATTTAAATGGCGCAGCTTGAGTTAAACGGTAAATGAAGCAGTTTGAGGTACGGCTAAAATCAGAAGAGAAAGAAAGAGAATGAATAGCTTTAGCAGAGGAAAGCAAAAACAATGAATGTCCTTAGCAGGAGAGAAAGAAAAATACAGAGGGTTTGTGCTTCAGAGATAGACACTTAGGATGGAAAGTCAGCTTAAAAGGGTGGGGATGAAGGCTGAAGGTGAGCTTAGTGAAGAACAGAGTGAGGATGAGCAAAACCATGGTAGTCAAAAGCCTGATATATATATCCAGTCCTTGCCGAAATTTGATGAGTAGGATATGGAAACCTTTTCCAGTTCATTTGAAAAAGTGGCTAATCAATTGCAGTGGCCAGTGACCATGTGGGTTTTGTTGATCCAAACAAAACTTGTAGGTTGAGTTCGGCAAGTATTCGCAATGCAACACTAACAGATGAGGGATCTGGGGTGTATGAAGAGGTAAAGAAAGTGCATATGAGTTTGTGCCAGAATCCGACAGACAACATTTCAGGAATACAAGGAGGGATCCTGATCAAGCATACATTGAGTTTGAAAGGATCAAACAAAGTAACTTTGATAGCTGGAAAAGAGCTTTACAATGCTCTAAGAGAGACAATTACTTTGGAGGAGTTCAAAGATTCACTGCCTGACATAATGCAAACACATTCGGAAGAGTCGAGGTTAAAACGGCAAGGCTGGCAGCTGAAGTGGCGGATGATTATGAATTGATCCATAAAACATGGTTTGGCTTTTGGAATCAATTTCAGTCCACGAGGGATAGAAACTGGGGCAAAGAGCATCCTCACGTGGGAGGGAAAGGTAGATCTCGAAGAAGGTCATAAGGATAATTTCGCACAGGCTAAAAAGTAAACACTTGAAGGAAACAAAGAAGTTTAAAAGGTCCGGTGCTTTCATTGCAATAAATTAAGTCACATGAAATCACTGCATTGGAGGTTTCAGGAAAAAAAAATACAGATGCAGGAAAACAGGATAAGCTTGGAAGTTTTGTTGGGGTGGTAACAGAAAGCACAGTGGAAGCTAGAAAGCTGCATCAGAGTGTATAAGCTGATCAGAGGTTTGTTAAAGAGGAAGTGGCAGATCTGCTTAGAAAATATACCTGCAAATGGAAAGTTTACAGACATAGAGCATGTAAAGAGGATGCAGTATTAAGGGACACAGGACCCTCTTAGTCTGTGATGCTGAAAGATCAGGAGATATATACTCCAGAAGGACTATTTCCAGAAAAGGTACTGCTAAAGAGAATTCACCTTGAGTCAAAAAGTGCATAATGATGTAAAGCGAGGATAGAATGTCCAGAAAAGTGTGGAGAAATTGTGGTAGGACCATTGGACAAACTCTCAGCTCCAGGAATACAATCTATCCTTGCAAAAAGTACAGCTGATTCACCGGTTGAACTGCTGCCAACTCTGGTTGAAAAGCCAGTGGAGTCGCAGGCAACTGAAGAACGGCAGGAGTCTTATCCTGGAAGTTTCCTGAGTGTGGGTAACGAAGCCCCAATGTGACCAGTTGAAACAGGAGATATCAAAAATGTAAAGATAAGGAAGCTGAAGTGGCATTTCAGAGACTTTGTTCCATCATATAGTTGTGAAAAAACGATTGAGCAAACAGGGCATCATGCAAATATTTTAGTTCATTTAAACTAATTGAGTTACAGCAGAAAGATAAAAGGTTAAAGGAATTTTATCAAAAAGCATATACGTTAGGAATTTTGAATGCATCCCTGAGTGTTATTACCCTAAAACTTATGTCCAAATGAGGAAGTGGAGACTATCACATACTCAAGGAGATGATTATTGGGCAGAAGTTCATCAAATCATATTGCCAATGGGATACAGAAAAAAGGTGATGTGAATGGCGCATGAGCTACCACCTCGAAGTCACTGAGGAGTGAGGAAAACACAGGTTGAAAGACAGTTCTTTACTATTCCTGCATTTGAAGAACCTTTTACAAGAGTCTTGATTGATTGGCTACGTCCCCGAACTCAAACAAAAAGGTGGGCACCAGTATTTGTTAACAATAATGGATGTATCGACTGGATTTCCAGAGTCCATCCCAAGCTGCCGTATCACAGCTAAAAGATTTTCAAAGGAATTACTCTTTTCAAAAAATAGACACGGACGACGAATAGAGATACAGTGAGGTCAAGGTTCAAACTTCACATTTAACTTATTCACTATGATGTCTTAGGAATAAAGCAATTCAAATCGACTGCATATCATCCAAAATTGCAGGGAGCGTCAGAAAGATGACATTAAACATTAAAGACCATATTGAGGGCTTATGATCAGGATTATCCAGCTGACTAGGGTAAGGTAATTCCATTTGCGCTTTTTGTGATCAGGGATAACCAAATTAAGAGAGCAAATTCAATCCATTTGATATATTTTGTGGACATCAAGTGAGAGGACCATTAATATTGATTAAGGAGAAAATAGTAAATCAGAATTCAAAGGCCACACATTTGGACTAGGTCTCAAACTTTAGGGAACGATTAGGGTGCGGGGAGTTGGCTGGACAGCATTTATAAGTATTGCAGCATGCAATAAAGCAGGAAGCGGACAGTGATAGGTGAACTATGAAAAACAAAGTTTTTGGACCTTACCAAATACAACGGATATAGATAGAGGATAACTACTTGATAGGGACTCCAAAAAGAAAGAAATTTCACAGCGTATGTCACGTGAATATGCTAAAAATGTACTTTGATGAGGAAGGAAAGACAGAGGACAAGGTGGTAATGATTACAGCACCGACGTAAGAACCAATTTCAGAGGATTCTGAATCGGACATTCCTCAAATTAAAGTGGACAATGAGATGCTTGTCTAAAATTGGGAATGATTTATTGATTTACCTTGATGAGAAAAATTGAAATGATCAGAAAAAGTTATTACTATCACATGTGGAATTTCGCAGATATTAACTTGGAAGTACTCACCTAATTGTGCATAATGTAGCTATAGGAGATGTCGTTACCATTAACCAACATCCTTACGGACCTAATCCTCTAAAGTTGGCACAGGCTCAGAAGGAGATTGAATGCCAGCTCTAAGATGACATAATCAACATGTGTTACAGTGACTGGAAATCACCCACAGTCATGGTGCCAAAGCCAAACGGTACCCAACGATTATGTGTGGGCTATCATAACGTCAATGCAGTTTAAAATGTTGATTATTCCCAGTTCCACTGTTTGAAAACTGAGTTGAAAATGTGGGACAAGCAACATCCATTTGGTATGAAAAATGTGCCATCCACATTGCAGGGACTAACCAATAAATTGCTGGATTATCCAATCTGTGGTTTACATTGATGACCTTGTGATTTTTAGTGACTCATGGAAGAAACACTACAGCATCTATTAGACTTGTTCGATCGACTTCGGAAGGCAGTCTTGGTGGTAAACCGAGGGTAAAATGAATTTGCCAAAGCAAAAGTCACCTTCCTTGGCCATGCTATTGGACATAGATAAATGGTGCCATGAGATTTTAACGTGACGTTAATTGGGGAATTTCGCATCCTGTTGACAAAAGGAGCGGTTCCTGGGATTAAGACAATTTTATCGAATGTTTGTGCCTCATTTTCGCAGTGTGACTGCTCCACTCACTGAATTGTTAAAGAAAGGCAAGAAGTTTCATTGCTCAGAGGAGTGTCAGAAGGCATTTGACAGCATTTGAAATATGTGTTAACCACTGCCCACGATCAGACACATCTGATTATGCAAAACCATTCAAGGTGGATTTAAATGCGAATGATGTGGATTTCGTTGTTGGGCTCTTGCAGGAAGATGACGGGAAGACAGAGAGACCTACTGGGTATTCTTCCAAGAAGTTCAATGTTCATTAGTAGAAATATTTAACAGTTGAGAAAGAGATTGTGATTTTTGTGTTGGTATGACAACATTTTACTGTTTATATTAATGGCAATGTATCGGAGACAACCATGTACACTTATCATAACTCAATGAAGTCTTTTTGAGAATTGTTAGGACAAAAATGCGAGACTGTTTAGCTGGAGCCTGTTGCGACAGCCATTCACTTTAAAAATTGTGCACGTGGCAGGTCTTGAAAACATGATTTCCAATACATTGTTGAGACTGGAGTGACAAATGGAGGCACTCAATGATGAATGTACCACACACTGAATCTGGATGTAGTTGTGCATGTTTGCATGTTTATAGTAAATGAATATACATGCTCATTGTAGAGTACAAACTACCATTTTTGGGAGTTTTGAAAACTGAAGCCATCTTGGATATTGAAGATTCGGTTTTATATTGGGGGAGTTGTCACACAGGTGGTATCTTTCCAAGGTTATGTTGTCCAAAAGTTTTTTCAGAGAGGTTCTAAACGACCCAATGTTCTCAATTTTGAATGCTTCATTGGGGTCCTTTGTTTTCTTTTACCTAACAGATAATGCCTCGGGCAGAAGGTTTTCACGCCTTTTAATAAAACTGGTGTAATCAAGAGGATGTGGCCAGCTCTCCAGCTGCACAGGTTAGTTCAGTTCGAGGGTTCGTTGAGTCAGGTTCACTGTTGAAACTGGATGCTCTCCCCCTCCTTCAGTCCTCTGACTTCGTAAACTATAAGCTTTTTTATGTGTAATTTTTACTCCTTGTGCTCAGGGATTTGTTTATTGTGATTGTTGCAAGTAATTTGGATCAGCATTTTTAATTCGAGGTAGCCTGTCAGTTTCGGATAGGATGAATTATTCAGGTACAGTGTTTTCGGTTCATTGTGTTTCATTCCTTATTTTTACAAATACATGCTGTTTGTTTAAAAGTCGGCAGTCGGACCAACTAATTCACTTTGGGAATATCCACTATACACTTTCCTTCAATAAATGGCAACATTACGGACTGGGCTACGTGCTAAAGAATGTTTTGAGTGGTCGGGCCTGGTTCATAACAATGTACAATAACCTTGTTTATTAAACGTCGTGAATTAATGAGTAAAGGATGGAATGAATATGATAATGGCTTTGAGACAGAAAGGGCTGCGGCCAGTGGCTGAGGAGACCTGAGGGGGATGCAGTAATATCTCCCAGTCACTAGTATTCAGCCAAGACTGTTTCTGACAAATGGAATGAAATGCAGTGCAGAGCAAGATAACAGATGACCCCTGATATATGGAATGTTGAACGACAATATGAATGGAATAGGACAATTTTAAATGTGAAGTACATAGTTATATTGTATATATCGACTGCTTAATCACAGGTTATACAGGTTGTTCAGATTGTTTATATCGGGACGGGATATACAGAAATAAAAACAGACACAGATTACAAAATGTGTTGGGTTACAGTGAGTTTCAGCAGAGTAAGAGTGAAGACACAGCTCATACTGAGCTGGTACAGAGATGATGGGCTGCATGACAACTATCTTTTTTTGTAATTATTCAGAGAAACGTGTTGAAAATGCTCAGTGACTGAGGAGATAAGTCTAGTCATAAACACACAGGCAATATCGTAATTAATAAACTATTTTTTTTACTTTTCGTCAAGTGTAGATGTCTCTAAAAAGCCTTTTAAATCAAAATCACGTTGGTGAGATCCGCGCATTTATTTTCAGAACTTAAAGAAGAAACAGATTCCAGTGTAATACCTGTGTCACTGGCACAAGTGATAGGAACAGGAATGGAGCATATTGTCCAAATATAACCAACATCCAGATCAATCAAGAATAAGTGGTAATCTGAAATGCAAATGCAAAATGATGGAGAAAAGCAACAGATGACACAGGATCTGGGCAGAGAAACAGAGTTATCAAGTCTTATATGAACCTATCTTGAACAAGTTATGTTGGACTCAAAAGAAGTTAATTCCATTTTTCTCTGCTCCGATACTGCCTGAAAAGTGTGGTTTCTCTCCAGCACTTTCAATTGGTGCAATGGCAGGAAACAGAGTAATGGTGAGCGGTTCCTATTCGAACTGAAGGCTTGTGCCCAGCAGTGTTCCATAGAGGCTGGATCTGAGTTTTCTTTGTTTGTCGTTTATGCAAATGATTTGCATGAGAATATCGAAGGCATGATTCATAAGTTTGTGGATGACACCAAAACTGGTGGCACAGTGGACATTGAAGATTGTTTTCTAAGAATGCAAAAGGATCTTGATGACAGATAGCAGATAGAGTTCAAGCTGGATGAATGTGAGGTGCAGGAAATAGTGTGTGTTTTTTGCTGTCTGTTGCACCAGGAATGGGATGATTTTATTTCCCATTTCCTGGGTTCAAAAGATCGATATCCTTCATGATCTTTGAGAGGCCTAACCCTCTCTATGGTTACCCTCTTGCTGTTAATGCAGTTGCACAATATTTTTGGATTATCCTTAACCTTATCTGCCCATACTATCTCATATTGACTTTTTGATTTCCTGATTTCTCTCGAAATAATGCCCCCCCCCCCCCCCCCCCCACTCTTCATATTGACTAAGCGATTAAATTGAATAAAGTTGTCCATATCTAAAGTAAGGTTCTCTTTGATTCTTGAATAAAAGCTTAATAACTGTAGTTGTCCATTGTTCCTTAATCTTCCCTTCACTTTAACAGGAACATAATGCCTCTTAACTTCTGTCGTCACACTGTTGAATGCCTCCCGCTTGGCAGACATTGTTTTACCTGCTGACAGTCTACTCCAATCAAGCTTGTGTAAGTCCTTGTTCCATCCCATTAACATTCATGGTACTCCAAATAAATAAAAAAATTAATGAAAGGCTTATTCTTTTCCATAACCATTATGAAACTAATAGAATTATGATTGCAATGCCCAAAACATGCCCTCACGTTTACTTTAATCACTTGCCCTGCCTTTTGCACAAAAGAAGGCTTAGTTTTGCTCCATCTCTGTTAGAATCATCCGGATATTTGTGAAGAAAATTTTCGTGAACATATTTGACAAATTCTTCACCATCCAACCATTTAACTGTGGTAGTCCCAATCAATTTTAAGAAAATTAAAATCCCCCATTATTACAACCTTATTAAGCTTATATATATCCGAGATTTCCCTCCATGTTTGTTTCTCAATTTCTTTCTTACTGTTGGAGAGCAAACGGTACAATACAATTAATGTGTTCTTTCCTTTCTTCTTTTTAATTTTGACCCATATATTTTCACTGGACGGTTTTTCACAAAAGAGCAATTAGTGCAATCTGTTCAAAGTCAACTTTATTTTCTTATTTTTAATGCTAGCTGCATATTTTAACTAGATAATTTTTCAGAAATATCATCCTCAGTTCCAGCAATAATTTATTCCTTAATCAAAAATGGCAGACCGCCCCCTCCCTGCCCTCCGCATATATTTTCCACCCTTTCTATGATGCTTAACAACTGGAACATTGAATTGCCATCTCTCAGCTTGAACATCACTCAGGCGAAAGTGAGGACTGCAGATGCTGGAAGTTAGAGTCGAGAGAGTGGTGCTGGAAAAGCACAGCAGGTCTGGCAGCATCCAAGGAGCAGGTAAATCGACACTTCAAGCAAAATCCCTTCATCAGCCCATTCCTGATCAAGGGCTTTTGCCCAACACATTGATTGTCCTGCTTCTCACATGCTGCCTGACCTGCTGTGCTTTCCCAGCAGTACATTTCCTAGTTGATCATCTCTCAACCAATTTCCTGTAATACATATGATGTCCAGATCCCATGTTCTTGAACATGCCCCGAGTTCATCAGCCTCCCCTGTAAGACCCCTCACATTGAAATAAATGCAATTTCGTGCTTTAGAATTATTATATACTTTTGACTCTCGTTTTTCTTTTCTAATTGATGTGCACCCGTCAAATTCATAAACTTGTCCATTCATCCTACTATTTATTATTCTACTTGGAATATCCCCTTTGTCAACTCTATCAACATAAAGTCTCCCTACATAGAAGGAGCAAATCTCCCTGCTAAGATATTGGTTGCTTTCCAGTTTAGATTGGACCAATCCTTTCTGAACAGGTCATTTCTATTCTAAAATAGATTCTAATTTCCCAAAAATCTAAATCCCTCAATAACACAGTAGCTCTTCAGCCGTTGGGTTTTCTCTGTTAACCTTTTGTTCCTTCCCAGTTGAGTTTGGCATTGGGAGTAAACCAGAAAGTTTTGCTTTAAAGGTTTTATTATTAATACTCTAACTGACCTCTTAAGTTCATTCTGTACTGCTTTTATCTTTCCCAAAAAGTATCATTCCTGCCAATATCTACAATAATGTTTCTCTACTCAATCTCACCTTTAACAACGTGCTTGAAATGTTTCGAGACGTTCTTCATCTTAGCACAGGGAAATCAACAAAGCATCCTGAATTACCGGTCACTGCCATAGAATCTTCTGTTAATGCCCCGATAGAAAAGTCCACTGAAGCAATAATTCCACTAAATCTTCTCAAACGCTGCTGAACATAAGAATAATTCCAAGTGTCCAATATTTGATTGCTCTTCCATTTCGTTCAATCCCCTTCAGCTGTTCTAAAAGCTGAAAAGCATTTTGGTAGAGGAATAGCCACCGAAGAATTTTGAACTACTTTCTCATCTTTCCTGAGAGCCACACATCTATATGACTGATATGCTGGATAATATTTTCTTTCTAACTCTTCCAGCCATCCTCTCTGTGCCTTATATGAGACTTCAATAATATTATGCCTAAAAGCAGAATTTTTTATGACTCCTTCTGTTACCTTTCATTACCTACAGACAATACTGTTAAAATTGAAAAATATATACATATAGGTATCAAACATAGAAAAATTAAACAAAATCAACCATTTAGCTAAATTAATAAAAATATTCCTCTTCAATAAAGTCCGAGAAGAAAATAGTTTTATCCAGAGCTGAAAACGTGTAGGATTCTCCGGAAGGAAGGTGCACCTCCTGATTTTAATTAATTAAATAAATTAAATTAATTTAAAAAAACTTCTGCAGTGTAATAAAAGAAATCTTTTAAAACAAAAATAGACATTTCGTTTTTTTTGTAAACCACCCTTAAAAATCACTTTAAAAAAAATTCGTTTAAAAGAAAATCGTGAGTTTTTTTGCTGTTTTGTTTGTTTTTGCATGTTAATAAAACAAAATAGAAATAATTATGTTCATTTAATTAACTATAATATTGACTGCAAAAAAGACTATATTAAATATTCAACTGCCTGAAATCCCAGGAGCAGCTAGAAGATCCACGCTGCTCTAAGAACATTTTTTGAAAATGTTTTTACAATATGAAGAAAAGTAGACATATGATTTAATAATTGTTTCCAGTTCAAGGTGGACTTGACGATATGATTTGATCTCCTGCTGTGAGTCTATATATAATTTAGTTGAAATAATGAATCAGTCACTATCGTAGAGACAAAAACTTCCTTCAGCTCTGACTATAGCAGGGAACGATACAAAGAACATTATCGAGGTCCACGTGGAACACAAATGCTGCCGTGAAAGCCATCTAAACCTAATCCAACACTAATTACGTACAAGCTTAATAAATAAAACATACGGAGGAGCATAGTATAAAAGCAGAATTCAGATCCATGTCCAATATAAAATTTGTGGCTCCCTCATAAAAAAGAACTCAACTGCATCACGCTGCAAATTCACCAAAATAGGAAAACAAGCGAATGGAATTCTCAATGCTTTCCCTATGAACAACATCTGAAGAACAGGAGAAAATTAAGGCTTAGTTGCGAACTTCATAAACGATGATGATGAGAATGGGAGGGATGGAGTTTGGAGGGACTGATAAAGAATGTTGTGGATGACAGAAAGATGAACTGGTGGTTCACAGTGAGGAGGAACGTATGAGGATACAAGATGGTATAAACTGGTTGTTCAGCTGGACAGATCAATTTAACACGGATACCTTTCAGAAGTAACAAGATAAGAGTGTACTCAAACTGAAGAGAGGCTGGATTTACTTGATTTTACTTTTAAGCAAAGAAGGCTGAGAGGAGCTCCTGATGGAGGTGTTTAACAACATGAGGGGTCTAGACAAGGAAAACAAAGAGTAGCTCTTCCCCTTACGCGAAGGCTCAATAATAAGGAAATATTTCATTTAAAGAATACACTGCTTTTCCATTCAACTCGTCATTGTGCTCAAACACAGGCACATTTTCTTAATATGATCCAAAGATCAATATTTGCCCGTTCCTTGACATGCCTAGATCTATATAAAGATTTAAAAGGGATTTACCTCGTGGGTCGGGCCTCCATTTGCTGAGAGGTGTGAGGGAGGAGCGAACGACTTCTAGAAAGTCATATATTTGTGTGGTTGCATTACCCGAAACACTACTCGGGTAGTGTCTCCCACCCATCTCCTCCTCTGACAGGAAAAAAAAATTCTGTGCACCAGATTGGTAAGGTAGCGAGTTTACTTTTAATTCCACCTTTTTCAGCAATCTCTTTGTGAATTCAGAATAATGGGAATGGAGGTGAGGGCAGTTGAATGTTCCTCCTGCAGAATGTGGGAGGTAAGGGTCACCACTCGTGTCCCTGCTGACTACATCTGCAGGATGTGCACCCAACTGCAGTTCCTCGAAAACCGCGTTAGGGAACTGGAGCTGGAGCTGTATGAACTTCGGATCATTCGGGAGGCAGATGGAGTTATTGCGAGGAGTTACAGGGAGGTAGTCACTCCTCAGGTACAAGAAAAAAGGCAAATGGGTTACAGTCAGGGGATGGAAAGGGAACCGGCAGGCAGTGCAGGGATCCCCTGTGGCCATTCCCCTCAACAATAAGTATACCGTTTTGGATATTGTTGGGGGGGTACTTACCAGGGGAAAGCAGTGGGGCACAGGGCTCTGGCACAGTCTGTCCCTGCTGCTCAGAAGGGAAAGGGGAAGAGGAGCAGAACAGTGGTCACTGGGGACTCCATCATTAGCGGGACAGATAGGATGTTCTGTGGTGTGTTGCCTCCCAGGTACCGGGGTGCGTGATGTCTCTGATCGAGTTTTTGGGATCCTTAAAGGGGAGGGGGAGCAGCCCCAAGTCGTGGTCCACATTGGGACCAACGACATAGGTCGGAAGCGAGGTGGGGATTTAAGGCAGAAATTTAGGGAGCTAGGATGGAAGCTTCGAGCTGGGACGAACAGAGTTGTTGTCTCTGGTTTGTTGCCCGTGTCACGTGCTAGTGAGTCTGGGAACAGGGAGAGAGAGGAATTGAACACGTGGCTACAGGGATAGTGCGGAAGGGAGGGTTTTGGATTCATGGATAATTGGGGCTCTTTCTAGGGTAGGTGGGATATCTACAAGCAGGATGGTCTTCATCTGAACCAGAGGGGCACCAATATCCTGGGGTGGGGGCGAAATTCGCTAAGGCTATTCGGGTAGGTTTGAACTAATCCAGCAGGCTGATGGGAACCAAAATTGTAGTTCAAGTATAGAAAAGGTTGAGAGTAGGGAGGTCCGAAATTAACTTTCCGGCATGCAAGATGGCACCAGCAAGCAAGAAGTTGGTTTGAAGTGTGTCTAATTCAACGCCAGGAGCAACTGGAATAAGGTAGGTGAACTTGCAGCATGGGTTGATATCTGGGACTTCGATGCTGTGGCCATTTCGGAGACATGGTTAGAGCAGAGACAGGAATGGTTGTTGCAGGTTCCAGGATTTAGATTTTTCAGTAAGAACAGAGTAGATGGTAAAAGAGGGGAGGTGTGGCATTGTTAGTAAAGGACAGTATTACAGTTGTAGAAAGGATGTTTGGGGAATCGTCAACTGAGGTAGAATGGGCTGAGGTTAGAAACAGGAAAGGAGATGTCATCCTGTTGGGAGTTTTCTATAGGCCTCCGAAGAGTTCCAGAGATGTAGAGGACAGGATAGTAAAGATGATTTTCGATAAGAGTGAAAGAGACAGGATAGTTGTCATGAGGGACTTCAACTTTCCAAATATTCACTGGGAACATTATAGTACGAGCAATAGAGATGGGTCAGTTTTTGTCCAGTATGTGCAGGAGGGCTTCTTGCCACTGTATGTCGACAGCCCAACAAGGGGTGAAGCCACATTATATTTGGTACTGGGTAATGAGATCGGCCAGATGTTAGACTTGGAAGGAGGTGAGCACTTTGGTGAAAGCGATCACAATTCTGTTATGTTTACTTTAGTGATAGAAAGGGATAGGTGTATACCACTGGGCAAGAGTTACAGCTGGGGGAGAGGCAATTATGATGCGATTAGGCAAGATTTAGGAAGAATAGGATGGAGAAGGAAACTGCCGGGGATGGGCACATTAGAAAAGTGGAGCTTATTCAAGGAAAAGCTCCTGAGTGTCCGAGATAGGTATGTACCTGTCAGGCAGGAAGGAAGCTGAAGTGCGCGGGAGCCGTGGTTTATGAAGGGATTGGAATTTCTGGTCAAGAGGAAGAAGAAGGCTTATGTTAGGATGAAATGTGAAGGCTCAGTTAGGGCACTTGAGGGTGACAAGGTAGGCAGGGAAAGACCTAAAGAGAGAGCTCAGAAGAGCCAGGAGGAGACATGAGAAGTTGTTGGCGGATAGGATCAGGATAAGCCCAAAGGCTTTTTATAGGTATTTAAGGAATAAAAGGATAAAGAGAGCAAGATTAGAGCCAATCAAGGATAGTAGTGAGAAGTTGTGTGTGGAGTCTGAGGAAATAGGGGAAGCACTAAATGAATATTTTTCAACAGTATTCACTCTAGAAAACTACAGTGTTGTCGAGGAGAATACAGAGGTACAAGCTACTAAACTAGATGTGATTGAGGTTCACAAGGACGAGGTATTCTTGAGAAGGTGGCCAGACAGGTAGATGAAAGCAAACCGGTAGATGTGGTGCATTTTGGATTTCAGCAAGGTGTTCGATCAGGTTCCCCACCGTAGGCTATTGCACAAAATGCGGAGGAATGGGATTGTGGGAGATATAGCAGTTTGAATCAATAATTGGCTTGCTGAAAGAAGACGGAGGGTGGTAGTTGATGGGAAATGTTCAGGCACACAGATCCTTGAAAGTTGCCACCCAGGTTGAGAGGGTTGTTAAGAACGCAGACAGTGTTATAGCTTTTATTAATAGAGGGATCGAATTCCAGAACCATGAGGTTATGCTACCCCTGTACAACACTCTGCTGCGGCCGCACTAGGAGTATTGTGTACAGTTCTAGTCACCACATTATAAGAGAATGTGGAAGCTTTGGAAAGGCTGCAGAGGAGATTTACTCAAATGTTGCCTTGTATGGAGGGTAGCCCTTGCAAGGAAAGGCTGAGAGACTTGAGGCTGTTCTAATTGCTGAGAAGAAGGGTCAGAGGTGACATAATAGAAACATATAAAATAATCAGAAAGGTTAGATAGGGTGGACAGGGAGAGCCTTTTTTCCAAGTATGATGACGGCGAGCAAGAGGGGACATAGCTTTAAATTGAGGGATGATAGATATAGGACAGATGTCAGAGGTAGTTTCTTTAATCATAGAGAACTAAGGTTATGGAATGCTTTGCCTCCAACGGTAGTAGATTCGCCAACTTTAAGTACATTTACGTCGTCATTGGACAAGCATATGGAAGTGCATGAAATAGCATAGGTTAGATGGGCTTCAGATTGGTACGACACGTCGGACCAACATCGAGGTCCGGAGGGCCTGTACTGCGCTGTATTGTTCTACGATCTATGACTAATATCCACTTCGCATCTTCCTTTTCTAACCAATTCAATGTTTGTATTCTCCCACAATACCTTCAACGCATCGAACTGGGGTCCTTTCGCGCGTTAGGCGAACGTGATGACCACAACACTACAGAAACAAGCCGCAGCCGCACGTCTTGTGGCTCAGTGGCATCCAGCACTGAAAGTTGAAGCCATTCCACGTTTCACCTTTCTGTTTCCAACAGCTCATTGTTGTCCAGTGGAATTGACATCTTGAAAACGTTAAAAAAAAAGACACCTGAAATTGATGACAAAATATAGACAAGGATGTCGTCAATGTTTGGACAGTAGGGCAAGGTGGAATAGTTTGGGACTACTTTCCCTGCAGCGTAACGGCTGAGATATGATCTTATGGAAAGGTTGTAAACAGAGTATTTACGTGTTTTGCCCTAGCTGGAGAGAGTTGAAAACTCGAAAACATAGGTTTAAGGTGAGTGGGCTGAAATTGACAAAGGACCTGAGGCACATTTCCCACACAAAGGATTGTGCGTGTATGGATTGAGCTACCAGAGGACGTGGAGGAGGCTATTACAGTCAGAAAATTGCAAAGGTAACCGGAAGAGTTTCTGGTTAAAAACGGTTTAGAGGGATTGGGGGCAAATACTGGGGAATGGGATTTGTTTACTTTTGGCTATGTGGTGACATAGTAACAGAAGTCAAAAGGTAATTACCTCACCCCACCCCCACTCCAGAAGAGGTGCTAACTGCCCTTGAGTGCTTTTTGTTCTCGATGTGAAGAGCTCTCACGCCTGAGTCACCTTCACGTCTCTGGTTGCTGAGTGAATCACACCGAAGGAATTTCACCAGAGCTGCAACTGCCTCACTTCCCCACTCGCCCTCCCGTTTACATTTTCCTGCTCGTCAGTGATTTAAAGAAAACCAAATGGGTTTGATGTCATTCTGTAGCCTCTCTGTCGATTCCTCCGTTTCAGTTCCAACACGACTTAGATCTCGGGGCGCACCTTAATACAAGCGACGCTACGAAAGCGCAAGTTCAAAGGTTCCTCTGAGAGTGTAATTTCTTTCATTGCTGTTGCTGATTGAATGTGCGACTAACGTGCGAACCGGTCCAAAACATGATTCAGGACCTCTGGTGCCAATTCTCGCACGTTGAATAACGACAGACAGCTTCCAAATGAGGGCTTTCAGAGACGACTTTGGGCTACATTTGACAGACAGACAAGTTCAGGAATCCGTGGTGCGCTGTGACACCAGCACATCAGCTTCTTTCCTGTCTTTGAACCGAGCCGCCTGCGCAAGGAATGCAAATGCGGTACTGCTTTTCGTGGACGGAACAGAAGGCGGTAACTACACTCTCAAACAGAATGGCATATGATCAGAACCAGGTTGGAGAAAAACTTTACAATGCTTTGCACAGTAATTAAATGGAATTGCATTACATTACATTTCACTACGAGAGCAGATTTGTTCAAGCAAATTCGAAGGCAGGTTTGCAGATGGGAAAGCAAGCAAGAAAGCTCCGTTCTTGTCCATGTAAAAGGCAGGAGCTGAAGAACGAAACAGTTTCTGCCCAGTTTCGAACTGGGGACCTTTCGCGTAGTGAGGCGAACGTGATGACCACTACACTACCGAAACAAGCCGCAGGCACCCGACCTGCGGTTCAGTGGCATCCAGCACTGAAAGTTGAAGCCATTCCACGTTTCACCTTTCTGTTTCCAACAGCTCGTTCTTGTCCAGCGGAATTGACATCTTGAAAACGTAAAACAAAGACCCGTGAAATTGATGACAAAATATAGACAAAGATGTCGACAATGTTTGGACCGTAGGACGAGTTGGAATAGTTTGGGACGACTTTCCCTGCAGCGGAACGGCTGCGACATGATCTGATGGAAGGCTTGTAAATTGAGTATTTACGTGTTTTACCCAAGTTGGGGTGAGTTGAAAACTCGAGAGCATAGGTTTAAGGTGAGTGGGCTGAAATTGACAAAGGAGCTGAGGCACATTTCCACACAGAAGGATGTGCGTGTTTGGGATGAGCTACCAGAGGAAGTGGAGGAGGCTATTACAATCAGAAAATTGCAAAGGTAATCGGATGAGTTTCTGGATAGGATGGGTTTAGAGGGATTGGGGCCAAATGCTGGGGAACGGGACTTGTTTAATTTTGGCTATGTGGTGAGCATGGACGAGATACACCGAGGTATCTGTTTCCACGCGGTGTACCCCAATAACGTCGTGTTGCTTACACCGGCTTAAAAGGATTACTTTTTAGCGGAGTTTGCCGTCGCAGTCTGTGGCACAATCATTTAGTCTGTGCGACTGCTCACGGGAAAGGTAGTATTGTGAAACACTGCAGAAACGAACGACTTCCTAACTTTTGCTCCTACTGACCATACTCTGTGAAATTTTCCCAGATCCTCAGATGAGGATTTTTGCTGCTGGAAGTTACCTCAGAAATCCTGTTAACTCGAAATGTATTGAGCCAATCGCAAAACAGAAAGCATTTAACACGGAACACAAACAAAACTGGCATACCTAATGTATTTTCAGACACAGCGAAGCATGAATGCTAAATGTGAGACAGCCCGAGGGCATGAGTCATAAAGTAATCTCACAACTAACAACAGGGCAATTCCAAACTACTCTTTCAAACATACTGCAGCCTAAGTGCACCACCACTTCCCAGACAATGCTGTAAAGAGAGAAAGAAAGAACACAATAAGAATTGGCCGTAAAAAGTGAATTTCACCAACCACAGTCTCGATTAGATTACCTTTCCCTTCCGATGTCTCCAGGACGGAAATGAAGGAAATGGGAGAAATTCAATAACATATGACATCGAAATTCATTGGAACGATTTTGCCATTAGCCAGAAAACCAAATAACGACGAGTCGAGTCACCGCAGGACTTTGTTTCACAACAGCGATGAAATAACAGTCTCCATTCGGTTCCAGGGAAAGCTCAACTTGCCTGGAAGGGCAGAACTGTTCGCGATTTTCCGCGCGGGAGGCGAACACTATCATAACTGCAGAGACACTTTGAAATATTTGGCACTATCCCACACAACATTTAATTCCCTGGGAAGCAAACCCATTTTTCTTTTGTTTTCAACATCAATATACCGTGGGGACAGAAACAGCATTTTAAGGAGCTACAGCGTTGGAGTTGATCAGCAGAGATGGCAGTGGTGAGATTCGAAACACGCCCTTTTCGAGAGTGGAACCTGGGTCGAGCGCCATCGACCACTCGGCCACCCCACCAGCCGGCCGGGCGCCCCATTTTCTTGCATTTCCAATTGTGCTCCTGCATAACGACAGATGCAAAGTCACATGAAAAGGGTTCCATGATACCTCTCCGACTGGCAAAGCTGCTGCGATGTGCCCGTCTGCAATGTCAATTTCGCAGCAGATAATGATAGCCCTTCAATCCAGACAAAAATCAATGGTAGGCTGAGTCTACGTTCTCAGACTCTTTTCAGCTACAATTGTATCTGTGAGTGCGTGAGAATATATGTTCGCTTATGATTTGGTCAAATAACCATGAACTGCTTGACATTACTGCAATTTCGATTCTTGCTTTGCTAAATGATTTCGCCCATTGCTCGAAGCAGGACGACTTTCACGTTTACACGGAACACGAAACACACCGGACTACAGGGGAAATGCACAAAGCTGAGCTGGCCGTGTTCCACATCATACCGCGCAGCATCGTTTCAGTCACTGTGTCTGTTTTGCAGAATAAGAGTCCCAAAGAATGTTCTCCACCCTAAAAGCGGAGGTAGCATTACAATCCGAGAACGACAGAGCACATTGTGAGGATGCTCTGACCTCGGAGCCGGTTCGAGATGCCACTTTCCTTGCCTTTTTGCCTTAACCGTGCAATTCGCTGCAGAGATGTTCACACCTGGATATGAGCCACATGGATACCAACTGAGTCGACGAGAAGCGACTCAATACATTTTGCTAAATTCCACGGTGCTTATTAGAAATGCAGTTTCTGTTCACATCAATCTAAAAGGCAGTTTCTGAACGTAGTAACAGAATTCAAAAGGTAATTACCTCACCCCACCCCCACTCCAGAAGAGGTGCTAACTGCCCTTGAGTGCTTTTTGTTCTCCATGTGAAGAGCTCTCACGCCTGAGTCACCTTCACGTCTCTGGCTGCTGAGTGAATCACACCGAAGGAATTTCACCAGAGCTGCAACTGCCTCACTTCCCCACTCGCCCTCCCCGTTTACATTTTCCTGCTCGTCAGTGATTTAAAGAAAACCAAATGGGTTCGATGTCATTCTGTAGCCTCTCTGTCGATTCCTCCGTTTCAGTTCCAACATGACTCAGATCTCGGGGCGCACCTTAATACTAGCGACGCTATGAAAGCACAAGTTCAAAGGTTCCTCTGAAAGTGTAATTTCTTTCATTGCTGTTGCTGGTTGAATGAGCCACTAACGTGCGAACTGCTCCAAAACATGATTCAGGATATCTGGTGCCAATTCTCGCACGTTGAATAACGACAGACAGCTTCCAAATGAGGGATTTCAGAGACGACTTTGGGCTACATTTGACAGACAGACAAGTTCAGGAATCCGTGGTGCGCTGTGACACCAGCGCATCAGCTTCTTTCCTGTCTTTGAACCGGGCCGCCTGCGCAAGGAATGCAAATGCGGTACTGCTTTTCGTGGACGGAACAGAAGGCGGTAACTACACTCTCAAACAGAATGGCATATGATCAGAACCAGGTTGGAGAAAAACTACAATGCTTTGCACAGTAATTAAATGGAATTGCATTACATTACATTTCACGACGAGAGCAGATTTGTTCAAGCAAATTCAAAGGCAGGTTTGCAGATGGGAAAGCAAGCAAGAAAGCTCCGTTCTTGTTCATGTAAAAGTCTGCAGTTGAAGAACAAAGCAGTTTCTGCCCAATTTCGAACTGGGGACCTATCGCGTGTTAGGTGAACTAGATGACCACTACACTACAAAAACAAGTCGCAGCCACCCCGGCTGTGGCTCAGTGTCATCCAGCACTGAAAGGTGAAGCCGTTCTACCTTTCACCTTTCTGTTTCCAATAGCTCGTTGTTTAATGGGACTTGTTTAATCATGGCTATGTGGTGAGCATGGACGAGATACATTGAAGTATTTGTTTCCACTCGGTGTACCCCAATAACGTTGTGTTGCTTACACCGGCTTTAAAGGATTACTTTTTCGCGGAGTTTGCCGTCGCAGTCTGTGGCACAATCATTTAGTCTGTTCGACTGCTCACGGGAAAGGTAGTATTGTGAAACACTGCAGAAACGAACGACTTCCTTACTTTAGCTCCGACTGACCATACTCTGTGAAATTTTCCCAGATTCTCAGTTGAGGAGTTTTGCAGCTGGAAGTTACCTCAGAAACCCTGTTAATTCGTAATGTATTGAGCGAATCGCAAAACAGAAAGCATTTAACACGGAACACAAACAAAACTGGCAAACCAAATGTATTTTCAGACACAGAGATGCATGAATGCTAAATGTGAGACAGGCCGGGGGCATGAGCCATTAACTAATCTCGCAACTAACAACAGGGCAATTCCAAACTACTCTTTCAAACATATTGGAGCCTGAGTGCACCACCACCTCCCAGACAATGCTGAAATGAGAGAAAGAAAGAACATAATAAGAATGGGCCATAAAAAGTGAATTTCACCAATCACAGTCTCGATTAGATTACCTTTCCCTTCCGATGTCTCCAGGACGGAAATGAAGGAAATGGGAGAAATTCAATAACATATGACATCGAAATTCATTGGAACGATTTTCCCATTTCAGAAAACAAAATAACGACGAGTCGAGCGACCGCAGGACTTTGTTTCACAGCAGCAATGAAATAACAGCCTCCATTCGGTTCCAGTAAACGCACAACTTGTCTGGGACAGCAGAGCTGTTTGCGATTTTCCGCGCGGGAGGCGAGCACGATCATGACAGCACAGACACCGGAAAAGTCGGCACTTTCCCACACCACAGTTAATTGCCCGGGAAGCACACACATGTTTCTTCAGTTTTAAACAGAAATGCAGCAGGAGTCGAAACAGCATTTTAACATGCTGCGTCGTTGGAAACGATCAGCAGAAAATGGCAGCGGTGGGATTCGAACCCACGCCTCTGTCGAGACTGGAGCCTAAATCCAGCGCCTTAGACCGCTCGGCCACACTACCAGCCGGCCGCGCCCCCCATTTTCTTGCACTTCCAATTGTGATGCTGCATAACAACAGATGCAAAGTCACGTGAAAAGGGTTCCATGATCCCTCTCCGACTCGCACAACTGCTGGGATGTGCCCGTCTACAATATTAATTTCGCTGCAGATAATGATAGCCCATCAATCCAGATAAGTATCAATGCTAAGTTGAGTCTATCTTCTCAGACTCTTTTCAGCTACAAATGTATCTGTGAGTGCGTGAGAACATACGATCGGTTATGATTTGGTCAAATAACCATGAGCTGCTTGACATGACTGCAATTTCGATTCTTGCTTTGCTAAATGATTTCACCCTTTGGTCGAAACAGGACAACTTTCACGTTTGCACGGAACATGAAACACACCGGACTACAGGGAAAATGCACAAAGCTGAGCTGGCCGTGTTCCACATCATACCGCGCAGCATCGTTTCAGTCACTGTGTCTGTTTTGCAGAATAAGAGTCCCAAAGAATGTTCTCCACCCTAAAACCGGAGGTAGCATTACAATCCGAGAACGACAGAGCACATTGTGAGGATGCTCTGACCTCGGAGCCGGTTCGAGATGCCACTTTCCTTGCCTTTTTGCCTTAGTTTATTGCTCATGCCCCCGGCCTGTCTCACATTTATCATTCATGCATCTCTGTGTCTGAAAATACATTTGGTTTGCCACTTTTGTTTGTGTTCCGTGTTAAATGCTTTCTGTTTTGCGATTCGCTCAATACATTACGAATTAACAGGGTTCCTGAGGTAACTTCCAGCTGCAAAACTCCTCAACTGAGGATCTGGGAAAATTTCACAGAGTATGGTCAGTCGGAGCTAAAGTAAGGAAGTCGTTCGTTTCTGCAGTGTTTCACAATACTACCTTTCCCGTGAGCAGTCGAACAGACTAAATGATTGTGCCACAGACTGCGACGGCAAACTCCGCGAAAAAGTAATCCTTTAAAGCCGGTGTAAGCAACACAACGTTATTGGGGTACACCGAGTGGAAACAAATACTTCGATGTATCTCGTCCATGCTCACCACATAGCCATGATTAAACAAGTCCCATTAAACAACGAGCTATTGGAAACAGAAAGGTGAAAGGTAGAACGGCTTCACCTTTCAGTGCTGGATGACACTGAGCCACAGCCGGGGTGGCTGCGACTTGTTTTTGTAGTGTAGTGGTCATCTAGTTCACCTAACACGCGATAGGTCCCCAGTTCGAAATTGGGCAGAAACTGCTTTGTTCTTCAACTGCAGACTTTTACATGAACAAGAACGGAGCTTTCTTGCTTGCTTTTCCATCTGCAAACCTGCCTTCGAATTTGCTTGAACAAATCTGCTCTCGTCGTGAAATGTAATGTAATGCAATTCCATTTAATTACTGTGCAAAGCATTGTAAAGTTTTTCTCCAACCTGGTTCTGATCATATGCCATTCTGTTTGAGAGTGTAGTTACCGCCTTCTGTTCCGTCCACGAAAAGCAGTACCGCATTTGCATTCCTTGCGCAGGCGGCCCGGTTCAAAGACAGGAAAGAAGCTGATGCGCTGGTGTCACAGCGCACCACGGATTCCTGAACTTGTCTGTCTGTCAAATGTAGCCCAAAGTCGTCTCTGAAATCCCTCATTTGGAAGCTGTCTGTCGTTATTCAACGTGCGAGAATTGGCACCAGATATCCTGAATCATGTTTTGGAGCAGTTCGCACGTTAGTGGCTCATTCAACCAGCAACAGCAATGAAAGAAATTACACTTTCAGAGGAACCTTTGAACTTGTGCTTTCATAGCGTCGCTAGTATTAAGGTGCGCCCCGAGATCTGAGTCATGTTGGAACTGAAACGGAGGAATCGACAGAGAGGCTACAGAATGACATCGAATCCATTTGGTTTTCTTTAAATCACTGACGAGCAGGAAAATGTAAACGGGGAGGGCGAGTGGGGAAGTGAGGCAGTTGCAGCTCTGGTGAAATTCCTTCGGTGTGATTCACTCAGCAGCCAGAGACGTGAAGGTGACTCAGGCGTGAGAGCTCTTCACATGGAGAACAAAAAGCACTCAAGGGCAGTTAGCACCTCTTCTGGAGTGGGGGTGGGGTGAGGTAATTACCTTTTGAATTCTGTTACTATGTTCAGAAAATGCCTTTTAGATTGAGGTGAACAGAAACTGCATTTCTACAAAGCACCATGGAATTTAGCAAAATGTATTGAGTCGCTTCTCGTCGACTCAGTTGGTATCCATGTGGCTCATATCCAGGTGTGAACATCTCTGCAGCGAATTGCACGGTTAAGGCAAAAAGGCAAGGAAAGTGGCATCTCGAACCGGCTCCGAGGTCAGAGCATCCTCACAATGTGATCTGTCGTTCTCGGATTGTAATGCTACCTCCGCTTTTAGGGTGGAGAACATTCTTTGGGACTCTTATTCTGCAAAACAGACACAGTGTCTGAAACGATGCTGCGCGGTATGATGTGGAACACGGCCAGCTCAGCTTTGTGCATTTCCCCTGTAGTCCGGTGTGTTTCGTGTTCCGTGTAAACGTGAAAGTCGTCCTGCTTCGAGCAATGGGCGAAATCATTTAGCAAAGCAAGAATCGAAATTGCAGTAATGTCAAGCAGTTCATGGTTATTTGACCAAATCATAAGCGAACATATATTCTCACGCACTCACAGATACAATTGTAGCTGAAAAGAGTCTGCGAAGATAGACTCAGCCTACCATTGATTTTTGTCTGGATTGAAGGGCTATCATTATCTGCTGCGAAATTGACATTGCAGACGGGCACATCGCAGCAGCCTTGCCAGTCGGAGAGGTATCATGGAACCCTTTTCATGTGACTTTGCATCTGTCGTTATGCAGGAGCACAATTGGAAATGCAAGAAAATGGGGCGCGCGGCCGGCTGTTAGTGTGGCCGAGTGGTCGATGGCGCTCGATCCAGGTTCCACTCTCGAAAGGGGCGTGGGTTTGAATTTCACCACTGCCATCTCTGCTGATCAACTCCAACGCTGCAGCTCGTTCAAATGCTGTTTCTGTCCCCACGGTATATTGATGTTGAAAACAAAAGAAAAATGGGTTTGCTTCCCAGGGAATTAAATGTTGTGTGGGATAGTCAGAATGGCAAGGAGCTGCTATTAAAACTCAGTGCGGCCTTCCCTCCGAAACAACAGAAAAAACCCTATTTTTTAAACAAGGAAACTCACCTGATGCATGGATCATGATTCTGTTGCGGTCCTGGCTTGTTGGTCTTGGGTGTGATATCGCCTCGGGTGAGTGATGTTCGTGTGAGAAGTCACACTTGAGCACTGGAGTTTTGCATATGGTTCTATTTTTGACTCAGAAGGTATAATTTTGATGAGCTTGAGTTCAGAACAAGGCACCGAAGCTTAAAGACACACAACAGCAACTTCTTGTAGGTCGTTACAAGACTGAGAAATGGATTCGCTAACTTCAAATGATGCTGATCCTGTTAATGTGGATTTTGCCGAGTGCACGTCCTGTGTGGAGTAACCTGAAAGTCTTAATTTGAGGATTTTTGCAGCTGGAAGTTACCTCAGAAACCCTGTTAATTCGTAATGTATTGAGCGAATCGCAAAACAGAAAGCATTTAACACGGAGCACAAACAAAACTGGCAAACCAAATGCGTTTTCAGACACAGCGAGCATGAATGCTAAATGTGAGACAGGCCGGGGGCATGAGCCATAAAGTAATCTCACAACTAACAACAGGGCAATTCCAAACTGCTCTTTCAAACATACTGGAGCCTGAGTGCACCACCACTTCCCAGACAATGCTGAAAAGAGAGAAAGAAAGAACACAATAAGAATGGGCCATAAAAAGTGAATTTCACCAATCACAGTCTCGATTACATTACCTTTCCCTTCCGATGTCTCCAGGACGGAAATGAAGGAAATGGGAGAAATTCAATAACATATGACATCGCAATTCATTGGAACGATTTTCCCATTTCAGAAAACAAAATAACGACGAGTCGAGCGACCGCAGGACTTTGTTTCACAGCAGCAATGAAATAACAGCCTCCATTCGGTTCCAGTAAACGCACAACTTGTCTGGGACAGCAGAGCTGTTTGCGATTTTCCGCGCGGGAGGCGAGCACGATCATGACAGCACAGACACCGGAAAAGTCGGCACTTTCCCACACCACAGTTAATTGCCCGGGAAGCACACACATGTTTCTTCAGTTTTAAACAGAAATGCAGCAGGAGTCGAAACAGCATTTTAACATGCTGCGTCGTTGGAAACGATCAGCAGAAAATGGCAGCGGTGGGATTCGAACCCACGCCTCTGTCGAGACTGGAGCCTAAATCCAGCGCCTTAGACCGCTCGGCCACACTACCAGCCGGCCGCGCCCCCCATTTTCTTGCACTTCCAATTGTGATGCTGCATAACAACAGATGCAAAGTCACGTGAAAAGGGTTCCATGATCCCTCTCCGACTCGCACAACTGCTGGGATGTGCCCGTCTACAATATTAATTTCGCTGCAGATAATGATAGCCCATCAATCCAGATAAGTATCAATGCTAAGTTGAGTCTATCTTCTCAGACTCTTTTCAGCTACAAATGTATCTGTGAGTGCGTGAGAACATACGATCGGTTATGATTTGGTCAAATAACCATGAGCTGCTTGACATGACTGCAATTTCGATTCTTGCTTTGCTAAATGATTTCACCCTTTGGTCGAAACAGGACAACTTTCACGTTTGCACGGAACATGAAACACACCGGACTACAGGGAAAATGCACAAAGCTGAGCTGGCCGTGTTCCACATCATACCGCGCAGCATCGTTTCAGTCACTGTGTCTGTTTTGCAGAATAAGAGTCCCAAAGAATGTTCTCCACCCTAAAACCGGAGGTAGCATTACAATCCGAGAACGACAGAGCACATTGTGAGGATGCTCTGACCTCGGAGCCGGTTCGAGATGCCACTTTCCTTGCCTTTTTGCCTTAGTTTATTGCTCATGCCCCCGGCCTGTCTCACATTTATCATTCATGCATCTCTGTGTCTGAAAATACATTTGGTTTGCCACTTTTGTTTGTGTTCCGTGTTAAATGCTTTCTGTTTTGCGATTCGCTCAATACATTACGAATTAACAGGGTTCCTGAGGTAACTTCCAGCTGCAAAACTCCTCAACTGAGGATCTGGGAAAATTTCACAGAGTATGGTCAGTCGGAGCTAAAGTAAGGAAGTCGTTCGTTTCTGCAGTGTTTCACAATACTACCTTTCCCGTGAGCAGTCGAACAGACTAAATGATTGTGCCACAGACTGCGACGGCAAACTCCGCGAAAAAGTAATCCTTTAAAGCCGGTGTAAGCAACACAACGTTATTGGGGTACACCGAGTGGAAACAAATACTTCGATGTATCTCGTCCATGCTCACCACATAGCCATGATTAAACAAGTCCCATTAAACAACGAGCTATTGGAAACAGAAAGGTGAAAGGTAGAACGGCTTCACCTTTCAGTGCTGGATGACACTGAGCCACAGCCGGGGTGGCTGCGACTTGTTTTTGTAGTGTAGTGGTCATCTAGTTCACCTAACACGCGATAGGTCCCCAGTTCGAAATTGGGCAGAAACTGCTTTGTTCTTCAACTGCAGACTTTTACATGAACAAGAACGGAGCTTTCTTGCTTGCTTTTCCATCTGCAAACCTGCCTTCGAATTTGCTTGAACAAATCTGCTCTCGTCGTGAAATGTAATGTAATGCAATTCCATTTAATTACTGTGCAAAGCATTGTAAAGTTTTTCTCCAACCTGGTTCTGATCATATGCCATTCTGTTTGAGAGTGTAGTTACCGCCTTCTGTTCCGTCCACGAAAAGCAGTACCGCATTTGCATTCCTTGCGCAGGCGGCCCGGTTCAAAGACAGGAAAGAAGCTGATGCGCTGGTGTCACAGCGCACCACGGATTCCTGAACTTGTCTGTCTGTCAAATGTAGCCCAAAGTCGTCTCTGAAATCCCTCATTTGGAAGCTGTCTGTCGTTATTCAACGTGCGAGAATTGGCACCAGATATCCTGAATCATGTTTTGGAGCAGTTCGCACGTTAGTGGCTCATTCAACCAGCAACAGCAATGAAAGAAATTACACTTTCAGAGGAACCTTTGAACTTGTGCTTTCATAGCGTCGCTAGTATTAAGGTGCGCCCCGAGATCTGAGTCATGTTGGAACTGAAACGGAGGAATCGACAGAGAGGCTACAGAATGACATCGAATCCATTTGGTTTTCTTTAAATCACTGACGAGCAGGAAAATGTAAACGGGGAGGGCGAGTGGGGAAGTGAGGCAGTTGCAGCTCTGGTGAAATTCCTTCGGTGTGATTCACTCAGCAGCCAGAGACGTGAAGGTGACTCAGGCGTGAGAGCTCTTCACATGGAGAACAAAAAGCACTCAAGGGCAGTTAGCACCTCTTCTGGAGTGGGGGTGGGGTGAGGTAATTACCTTTTGAATTCTGTTACTATGTTCAGAAAATGCCTTTTAGATTGAGGTGAACAGAAACTGCATTTCTACAAAGCACCATGGAATTTAGCAAAATGTATTGAGTCGCTTCTCGTCGACTCAGTTGGTATCCATGTGGCTCATATCCAGGTGTGAACATCTCTGCAGCGAATTGCACGGTTAAGGCAAAAAGGCAAGGAAAGTGGCATCTCGAACCGGCTCCGAGGTCAGAGCATCCTCACAATGTGATCTGTCGTTCTCGGATTGTAATGCTACCTCCGCTTTTAGGGTGGAGAACATTCTTTGGGACTCTTATTCTGCAAAACAGACACAGTGTCTGAAACGATGCTGCGCGGTATGATGTGGAACACGGCCAGCTCAGCTTTGTGCATTTCCCCTGTAGTCCGGTGTGTTTCGTGTTCCGTGTAAACGTGAAAGTCGTCCTGCTTCGAGCAATGGGCGAAATCATTTAGCAAAGCAAGAATCGAAATTGCAGTAATGTCAAGCAGTTCATGGTTATTTGACCAAATCATAAGCGAACATATATTCTCACGCACTCACAGATACAATTGTAGCTGAAAAGAGTCTGCGAAGATAGACTCAGCCTACCATTGATTTTTGTCTGGATTGAAGGGCTATCATTATCTGCTGCGAAATTGACATTGCAGACGGGCACATCGCAGCAGCCTTGCCAGTCGGAGAGGTATCATGGAACCCTTTTCATGTGACTTTGCATCTGTCGTTATGCAGGAGCACAATTGGAAATGCAAGAAAATGGGGCGCGCGGCCGGCTGTTAGTGTGGCCGAGTGGTCGATGGCGCTCGATCCAGGTTCCACTCTCGAAAGGGGCGTGGGTTTGAATTTCACCACTGCCATCTCTGCTGATCAACTCCAACGCTGCAGCTCGTTCAAATGCTGTTTCTGTCCCCACGGTATATTGATGTTGAAAACAAAAGAAAAATGGGTTTGCTTCCCAGGGAATTAAATGTTGTGTGGGATAGTCAGAATGGCAAGGAGCTGCTATTAAAACTCAGTGCGGCCTTCCCTCCGAAACAACAGAAAAAACCCTATTTTTTAAACAAGGAAACTCACCTGATGCATGGATCATGATTCTGTTGCGGTCCTGGCTTGTTGGTCTTGGGTGTGATATCGCCTCGGGTGAGTGATGTTCGTGTGAGAAGTCACACTTGAGCACTGGAGTTTTGCATATGGTTCTATTTTTGACTCAGAAGGTATAATTTTGATGAGCTTGAGTTCAGAACAAGGCACCGAAGCTTAAAGACACACAACAGCAACTTCTTGTAGGTCGTTACAAGACTGAGAAATGGATTCGCTAACTTCAAATGATGCTGATCCTGTTAATGTGGATTTTGCCGAGTGCACGTCCTGTGTGGAGTAACCTGAAAGTCTTAATTTGAGGATTTTTGCAGCTGGAAGTTACCTCAGAAACCCTGTTAATTCGTAATGTATTGAGCGAATCGCAAAACAGAAAGCATTTAACACGGAGCACAAACAAAACTGGCAAACCAAATGCGTTTTCAGACACAGCGAGCATGAATGCTAAATGTGAGACAGGCCGGGGGCATGAGCCATAAAGTAATCTCACAACTAACAACAGGGCAATTCCAAACTGCTCTTTCAAACATACTGGAGCCTGAGTGCACCACCACTTCCCAGACAATGCTGAAAAGAGAGAAAGAAAGAACACAATAAGAATGGGCCATAAAAAGTGAATTTCACCAATCACAGTCTCGATTACATTACCTTTCCCTTCCGATGTCTCCAGGACGGAAATGAAGGAAATGGGAGAAATTCAATAACATATGACATCGCAATTCATTGGAACGATTTTCCCATTTCAGAAAACAAAATAACGACGAGTCGAGCGACCGCAGGACTTTGTTTCACAGCAGCAATGAAATAACAGCCTCCATTCGGTTCCAGTAAACGCACAACTTGTCTGGGACAGCAGAGCTGTTTGCGATTTTCCGCGCGGGAGGCGAGCACGATCATGACAGCACAGACACCGGAAAAGTCGGCACTTTCCCACACCACAGTTAATTGCCCGGGAAGCACACACATGTTTCTTCAGTTTTAAACAGAAATGCAGCAGGAGTCGAAACAGCATTTTAACATGCTGCGTCGTTGGAAACGATCAGCAGAAAATGGCAGCGGTGGGATTCGAACCCACGCCTCTGTCGAGACTGGAGCCTAAATCCAGCGCCTTAGACCGCTCGGCCACACTACCAGCCGGCCGCGCCCCCCATTTTCTTGCACTTCCAATTGTGATGCTGCATAACAACAGATGCAAAGTCACGTGAAAAGGGTTCCATGATCCCTCTCCGACTCGCACAACTGCTGGGATGTGCCCGTCTACAATATTAATTTCGCTGCAGATAATGATAGCCCATCAATCCAGATAAGTATCAATGCTAAGTTGAGTCTATCTTCTCAGACTCTTTTCAGCTACAAATGTATCTGTGAGTGCGTGAGAACATACGATCGGTTATGATTTGGTCAAATAACCATGAGCTGCTTGACATGACTGCAATTTCGATTCTTGCTTTGCTAAATGATTTCACCCTTTGGTCGAAACAGGACAACTTTCACGTTTGCACGGAACATGAAACACACCGGACTACAGGGAAAATGCACAAAGCTGAGCTGGCCGTGTTCCACATCATACCGCGCAGCATCGTTTCAGTCACTGTGTCTGTTTTGCAGAATAAGAGTCCCAAAGAATGTTCTCCACCCTAAAACCGGAGGTAGCATTACAATCCGAGAACGACAGAGCACATTGTGAGGATGCTCTGACCTCGGAGCCGGTTCGAGATGCCACTTTCCTTGCCTTTTTGCCTTAGTTTATTGCTCATGCCCCCGGCCTGTCTCACATTTATCATTCATGCATCTCTGTGTCTGAAAATACATTTGGTTTGCCACTTTTGTTTGTGTTCCGTGTTAAATGCTTTCTGTTTTGCGATTCGCTCAATACATTACGAATTAACAGGGTTCCTGAGGTAACTTCCAGCTGCAAAACTCCTCAACTGAGGATCTGGGAAAATTTCACAGAGTATGGTCAGTCGGAGCTAAAGTAAGGAAGTCGTTCGTTTCTGCAGTGTTTCACAATACTACCTTTCCCGTGAGCAGTCGAACAGACTAAATGATTGTGCCACAGACTGCGACGGCAAACTCCGCGAAAAAGTAATCCTTTAAAGCCGGTGTAAGCAACACAACGTTATTGGGGTACACCGAGTGGAAACAAATACTTCGATGTATCTCGTCCATGCTCACCACATAGCCATGATTAAACAAGTCCCATTAAACAACGAGCTATTGGAAACAGAAAGGTGAAAGGTAGAACGGCTTCACCTTTCAGTGCTGGATGACACTGAGCCACAGCCGGGGTGGCTGCGACTTGTTTTTGTAGTGTAGTGGTCATCTAGTTCACCTAACACGCGATAGGTCCCCAGTTCGAAATTGGGCAGAAACTGCTTTGTTCTTCAACTGCAGACTTTTACATGAACAAGAACGGAGCTTTCTTGCTTGCTTTTCCATCTGCAAACCTGCCTTCGAATTTGCTTGAACAAATCTGCTCTCGTCGTGAAATGTAATGTAATGCAATTCCATTTAATTACTGTGCAAAGCATTGTAAAGTTTTTCTCCAACCTGGTTCTGATCATATGCCATTCTGTTTGAGAGTGTAGTTACCGCCTTCTGTTCCGTCCACGAAAAGCAGTACCGCATTTGCATTCCTTGCGCAGGCGGCCCGGTTCAAAGACAGGAAAGAAGCTGATGCGCTGGTGTCACAGCGCACCACGGATTCCTGAACTTGTCTGTCTGTCAAATGTAGCCCAAAGTCGTCTCTGAAATCCCTCATTTGGAAGCTGTCTGTCGTTATTCAACGTGCGAGAATTGGCACCAGATATCCTGAATCATGTTTTGGAGCAGTTCGCACGTTAGTGGCTCATTCAACCAGCAACAGCAATGAAAGAAATTACACTTTCAGAGGAACCTTTGAACTTGTGCTTTCATAGCGTCGCTAGTATTAAGGTGCGCCCCGAGATCTGAGTCATGTTGGAACTGAAACGGAGGAATCGACAGAGAGGCTACAGAATGACATCGAATCCATTTGGTTTTCTTTAAATCACTGACGAGCAGGAAAATGTAAACGGGGAGGGCGAGTGGGGAAGTGAGGCAGTTGCAGCTCTGGTGAAATTCCTTCGGTGTGATTCACTCAGCAGCCAGAGACGTGAAGGTGACTCAGGCGTGAGAGCTCTTCACATGGAGAACAAAAAGCACTCAAGGGCAGTTAGCACCTCTTCTGGAGTGGGGGTGGGGTGAGGTAATTACCTTTTGAATTCTGTTACTATGTTCAGAAAATGCCTTTTAGATTGAGGTGAACAGAAACTGCATTTCTACAAAGCACCATGGAATTTAGCAAAATGTATTGAGTCGCTTCTCGTCGACTCAGTTGGTATCCATGTGGCTCATATCCAGGTGTGAACATCTCTGCAGCGAATTGCACGGTTAAGGCAAAAAGGCAAGGAAAGTGGCATCTCGAACCGGCTCCGAGGTCAGAGCATCCTCACAATGTGATCTGTCGTTCTCGGATTGTAATGCTACCTCCGCTTTTAGGGTGGAGAACATTCTTTGGGACTCTTATTCTGCAAAACAGACACAGTGTCTGAAACGATGCTGCGCGGTATGATGTGGAACACGGCCAGCTCAGCTTTGTGCATTTCCCCTGTAGTCCGGTGTGTTTCGTGTTCCGTGTAAACGTGAAAGTCGTCCTGCTTCGAGCAATGGGCGAAATCATTTAGCAAAGCAAGAATCGAAATTGCAGTAATGTCAAGCAGTTCATGGTTATTTGACCAAATCATAAGCGAACATATATTCTCACGCACTCACAGATACAATTGTAGCTGAAAAGAGTCTGCGAAGATAGACTCAGCCTACCATTGATTTTTGTCTGGATTGAAGGGCTATCATTATCTGCTGCGAAATTGACATTGCAGACGGGCACATCGCAGCAGCCTTGCCAGTCGGAGAGGTATCATGGAACCCTTTTCATGTGACTTTGCATCTGTCGTTATGCAGGAGCACAATTGGAAATGCAAGAAAATGGGGCGCGCGGCCGGCTGTTAGTGTGGCCGAGTGGTCGATGGCGCTCGATCCAGGTTCCACTCTCGAAAGGGGCGTGGGTTTGAATTTCACCACTGCCATCTCTGCTGATCAACTCCAACGCTGCAGCTCGTTCAAATGCTGTTTCTGTCCCCACGGTATATTGATGTTGAAAACAAAAGAAAAATGGGTTTGCTTCCCAGGGAATTAAATGTTGTGTGGGATAGTCAGAATGGCAAGGAGCTGCTATTAAAACTCAGTGCGGCCTTCCCTCCGAAACAACAGAAAAAACCCTATTTTTTAAACAAGGAAACTCACCTGATGCATGGATCATGATTCTGTTGCGGTCCTGGCTTGTTGGTCTTGGGTGTGATATCGCCTCGGGTGAGTGATGTTCGTGTGAGAAGTCACACTTGAGCACTGGAGTTTTGCATATGGTTCTATTTTTGACTCAGAAGGTATAATTTTGATGAGCTTGAGTTCAGAACAAGGCACCGAAGCTTAAAGACACACAACAGCAACTTCTTGTAGGTCGTTACAAGACTGAGAAATGGATTCGCTAACTTCAAATGATGCTGATCCTGTTA